>NW_009597499.1:12041-22105 GCF_000690535.1 Cariama cristata
CACCAGGCTTTTAAGCCTCCTCTCAGAAACTTCCAGTATTTTCCCGGAGCATCCAAGGTATTTAGGATCTCATCAGATAAGAAAAGAGCCCTGGTCCTGCTCCCAAGTACTCTCATGTAAACCGGCTGTCGCTTTTGCTGACTT
Source organism: Cariama cristata (assembly GCF_000690535.1). Classification (NCBI taxonomy): domain Eukaryota; kingdom Metazoa; phylum Chordata; class Aves; order Cariamiformes; family Cariamidae; genus Cariama; species Cariama cristata. The sequence continues at coordinate 12,186 of NW_009597499.1, forward strand.
CAGGTGAAGAGAGCAGCTGCTGGAGCAGTAAGCAATACAGACTGTCCAACACATTCTCTCTTCAGGGCTTACTCATGGCCTAACACAGCAGAATTGAAAAGGCTTTTGAAAAAATATAAAATGATCACTTACCTTGTAAGAACTGCATTGGTTCCTGATGCAAAGGTGTTCTGATGGAGGATATTACTGCAACCAAAAGACACTTCAATTGAGCCTTCAAGTAGCAACATTTCAGGAATGTTCTTGCAGTGCATCTTGTATTTTCCTGATTTTTTTTTTCTCTTCTCCTTCTGCATTATCTATTTGTTAATATTTTTCTAATCAGCAGCAGCTTCTCCATATTTCTTGGTTTTATAACATCCACAAGTTACATTTTCATACTTCAGCCAAATATACTAATTACCCCAACTGCTATTAGGCAGGTATATAAGTAACTGTAGAATCAGGGCATTTAATTGCATCTCCTTTCTCTCCTACTCTGTATATGTTTATCACATTACAAGATGCAACCCACGTACTGTGCCTTTCTATGATATACGTAAGCCATACACTTGAAAAAGGCCAAGACCAGTTGTGCCCCAGCAGAAGAAGCATTACACGAAAGTAAAGATTCAGTGAGCATCCCGCAATGCAATAGAATCTGAGCCCAGCGTGAAGCTGCAGAATACAAACCATTAGGGAAAAATAATCCCAAATAATATCAGTTACGCTAGACTAAACTCATCTACTTGTTTTTCCACTTTTTTGAAGCAGCAGAGCATGCAGTTCTGCATGTTGTGGGCTAAAAGCTGATCTTCATGGCACCTGGCAGAGGGGGATATGCACACCAAGGGGTCTCTGCCTTCTGCTGGGACCCACAAAGATCACCTTGCCCTGTCTCCAAGACACAGAAAGGCTGTTCATGTACATGTGATGTGCTCTGAGACAAAACTGCACCTTGGTTTCAAGAGATGATAGAATTATTAAAATTATTCCAATTTAGATTAAAAAAAAAACAAAACATAATTTTTCTCTTGCCACTTTTGTTCAGTTTCATCGCACAGAAAGACCTCAACGTTTTTAAAAGCTTGACCTATCTTTTATCATTAGTATCAAACTTGATCCACAGCAAATGAAGTCAAATGAAAGAAATTTACACTAATTTCTGATCTGTTTAACAGCACATTCAGCCCTGCCCAAATGCCATCCACCTAATTTTCCTCATAGTACATTTTTCTGCAAATTGCTTTAAAATAATGAGGAGCTGAAATAAAACTTTTCCCATGAAGAGAAAAATTGGTACAAATAGAGATTTAATTGTGCATGCTAAGCGTTTGTAGCAGCGCACTTAGTATCAAAGCAACTATTAGTTGATAAAATCTAAAATTTGGAAAAGGGAGTCAGCAAAAACACAAAACTTACAAAACTCAAGAATCATTACAAAGTTTATTCTCTATGCTCTAAACTAAGCTAAAGTAAACTACAGGAAAAAAAGCCAGGGCTGGATTTTTCTGTGTTTACATTGTGTTTCTCCTTACTTAAGTTGCTTTGGGAGAAAAACAAAACTTCATATAATATAATTCTAAGTGGTAACAGTTGAGATGATTAAATTAAGTTTCCAAAATGCTGCTGTAGTCTGGAACAGTTCAAGACTTCATTAGATAAGCTGTGTTTCTCACACTGCACACCTAATACCCACCACCCAAAGAAAACTCCCCCTTTGAAAGGCTAGCCGTGCACTTCAAGGCTTCAAATCTCATAGAAAGAAATTCAAATGTATGTTGAATATATTGGAAGGACAAAGGACGGATGGTGCTGTGCCTCTGGCTACCCATCACTCCTGATGCAGGACTGGTCACTTAACCTCTCGAGTGGGCTTTCCTCCTCCAGCTTCAGTGCCTGCAGTGTTCAAAGGAAGATGCTGGCAAACAGGGAATAACATGCCTCTTTCCACAGAGCTAAGCACTCACAGACCCTGGGGCTGCCAGCCACCCACCCACCCGTGCAGCACTGCAAACCCAACCCACCTGCTCCAGCTGCAGATGGTGTTTTCTGTAGGGAAGGTTCCTTGGTCCACATCTTTGGCAGCCCTTTGCTCTCCTTGTTACTTGGCTTGAGCTTGCTCCCCTAATTAACGCTTCCACACCAGCTACAAGTACACCGGATGACAAGTGCTGCTTGAGACTTGACAAATAACTTGCCTTCCAGCTACTCCCTTATCCCACCTACTATGCGAAGCAGAAGAGATGGGTTTGGCATGTTTTGAAGCAAATGAATAACCAGCATGGATCTTATTTGTATCTTCTAAGTTTAATACAACTTGATGTAAGGCTGAACTGGGTTAACATAAAACTAAAAATAGCTGCTCCTGTTATCAGAATTGTTCACTAATTTTGACACAAGCCAACATCTGTTTTTATTAGGAACTCACAGGAGTAATTCATCTAAATGAAATTGCAAGACAAAATTAGTATTATGCAGCTGGGCCTTTTGCTTTCGCTGTTTCAGAATCTTTACACAGCTTTTAAAGCCAAATAAAGAAATGCCAAACATATCCTGAACTTTCCTGCTATCACTTGCTGAATGTGTCAAACATAATCAGATGAACAGAGTCTGCCTTTTTCATCCACGCAGCCGAGGAAGGACAAGCAGCACCCTGGTCATCTTTAACCCTTGGTATCTGGATATGCACCACATCAGGTGTCACCGACTGATGAAACCCACCAAAAGAGGTGGGGCATCCTCCCAAAGCCATCATCCAAAGCTGCATTTTGATTTTTGGTTCAAAAAAAAAAAAAAAACACCCAGTAACTAGAAAAGAGATGTAAAAGCCCCAGATGAAGAGTTTGGAAGAAGGTGTGTTTTTCCCACACAAATGGGTTTTCGGGACCCGTTGTCACTTCTCCCTTTGCCATGGAAATGCCTTTGTATGCCAGAAGCAGGTTATGCCAGACTTGTGTGTGTTAGATGCTGGATTTGAGATTCTAGCTGTGTGGCTCCGTACACAGGAGCTGTCCATGGGGCAGATACTGAGTGATTTGAACTCCAGCTGTCCAGGACGTGAGAGCCCCAGGTTCATCTCTGCCACAGAGATTTCTGCCATGTCCCGCTCCCAAATAAGAGCCCTCTGTGGGGAGCTCTGACCAGGCTCAGGGGGTTTGCCCCCTCCATCATTTTATGGAGGGGATGTTTAGAGAGACTTCGCCAAGGTTAAAGGGGTGGGGAGCACCGTAAATTGAACAAAAACAGTTCATACCTTGGCATATCCTGTAAATTGTATTCTAGTTCCAAAGCCATCCCTATCAGTGACACTATGCCAAAAGGATAGTCTACTTTCTCATATTTCCAGGGTCCAGCTCTTCCCACCTCGTTCTAGCTGGACACAGTGAAGTCACTCTGCTGCTTTCTGCTTCACGCTCAAGTGATTGCTCGATCAGAAACAGATGTGCAGTTGCTGGAGAGAACAAAACACAAATAGAGGTTGCAGGGGAGAATATGTTTATTCAGTCATAAATATCCCCAGCAGCACCCTGGGGAAAGCAAGAACAACTGAAAATCACTTTGCTTCTCTGGGAAAAATGGAAGGCAACTGAAGCAGCACAGCATTATGGGACTGAGGGGCTTTTCCCCCCGTTTTCTTTTCACAAGTTCTGTTTTTCAAATTGCATCATGCTGTCATTTGGCTTTCCTGCATTATCAATCACAGGCTGCAGTCTGTGTCTCCAAGATAGCATCTCTGGGTCACCCGGTTGCCACCGGATCCATCACCCTCACCGTGACATCGCCTCTCAAGAGGAATGAGCGGCTCACTCAGGACTCACGGCTCTGCAGCTCTGCTGCCAGAGTCTGGCAGCTGCCCGCTCGGCGTGCCACGGAGGGGCTGCATCTCAGCGGATGCTGAGCTCAGCTAAGCCTGCAGGTCTGGACGCTGTCACCCACATTTCAGAGGACACCGATGCTGAGCCAAGCGACCACATGCCTGGTTTGTCCCATGGCAATACAGCCACCACTCGGGGAGCTTTTATTAAGTACCTTGGGGGGCGGAATCTAACTTAAAGTGCAGTTTCCTCCCTTCCCGGTCTGATACGCTGCTCAAAGACACTACTCACGGAACAGTGGAGACAGGCCTGAGCCGCACAGCATGAGAGCTGCTCTCAGAGCTCCCCAGCGCTGGTGGCGTTGGTTTGTACTGCACAGGTGACCACAAAGCCCAGGCTAACGTCTGGGTCTGAAGTTTTACTCAAACCTGAGCGCACATGTAACTCAGTAAATGCACTGCTATCTGGGAGTACTTAAATAGAAAATATCTCTCCTTTTAGTCAAGAATTGAAGCATTGCTCACATTTTACATATGTGCTGGAGTCCCAGAGAAAGAACTTTGTACTCACCTTTAATTGAAGCCTGACCTCAATTTGCATGCTTTTCAGAGAAGGGCTCGAATTGGGGCAAGTTTAGGAGTTCTGCCTAACTAAGACCTGTAAAAGTTTACTCCTTCAGTCCTAAAGAGCCCCAGCCCTCCTCTCAGCTCGTTCCCTGCACTCCTTAGAGCAGCCTGAAAACTCAGAGAGCGGGCGGCTGAGCCCCTGCATCCTCCCCGGCAGCACCACAGCAGCCCTGCACGCCCATCCCGAGTCCGGGCATTCAAGAAATGCACATTGCGAACCTCTGAAGCTGAGGACTGGCATCTTCGGCATGTTCGTAATCTGCTCAGGGAGCGCTCGGGGGAAAGGCTGCAGTTTTCCTCTACAGGACAGAAAAAAGAACAAGCATTTTATCAGCATCATTTACTGGCACAGGGGCTTTTCCTTGCCTCTGTCCCAAAGCAATACAGTAACTCAGGTGTCATTTAATTAAATTAATCTGTCTGAAATACTCACCTTGCACCAATTAGGTAAAACAACCTATAAAACCTCCTCCAAACAAGATAATTTGCTGTTTCAAGTCTGAATCATGTTGGTCTGAGAGTACAGTGACTACAACAGGTACACGTGAAGGGATTTTAATTGCCTGAAACCCCAGTACTGTCAAATTGCAGCACAGGGAGGGAGAAGCCTTTATAGTTATCTCACTGTAATAGATGAGTAGGGTATTTGAGCTTGAAATGCTTCTACATGATAAGGGGCTTAAAATAGTAATCAACTTTTCGTATTCAAATAGATATCTGTTTTTCAATTCCATGGCTTTCCGCATGTACTCAGTCAGTAACTAGGTCACGGAGATAGGAGAAGCCATGGGAGGAAAACAACTTTTGTATTCTGGGGATAATTCGTGCAGCCAGTTCCCCTGCTGTGAGGCAGTACAGGGCTGGTGGACTGGGAGCCTCAAGGTTTCTCTGTTCGCAGGAGATGCTGGCAGCAGCTGCCCAGCTCTTGGCTGATGTGCACCAAAGACAACTGCTCTCAGAAGAGCAGCTCCCGCCCAGAAATATGCCCCGCGTCCCATCCACCCTCCACACATCATCACTCTTGTTCTGCCCTTGGTGGCTGCAGTCTCCGACAAGGTGTGTCAGGGCTGCGCCCATCGGGAAGCAATCGCTGCCAGGGAGCTCCAACCAGCGCATCACCACCCATGCTCCCGTGGGACACACCACTCCTCTGCTGCGTCAGGCTCCGGTGGCAGGCAATCGGGAGAAGCCGTGGGGCAGATACGCTCTATAGCCTAAACATAAGTATGGCTCTGCTAGCCCGTGGAGAACAGGGTAACCACCACTTAAGGCAAGTTACTTTCCTAATTGCTGAACTGTTTGTGTGCTAAATGGCCCCTAGATCATCTGCGAAAGGCGTGAGTGAAATTGTGTGTGACCACCCTCAAAGCTGGGGAAGGTCCCTGGCCATCAGAGCTGGAGGCAGGCTGGAAAGGCTGGGGCCAAGCTGGCATCCCAGGGCGCCGGGGCAGGGCTGTGGGTCCAGCCTGGCAGCCCCCACCTGCTCGCCAGCCACGCCAGCAACTGAATGCAGGGTTTGCCTCTCAGCTGGCAAAGCTGCCACGGAGAAGCAACAGACACCTCAGAATATTTCGTTTTCTGAAAATGAGATTTAAAATACATTACCCAGGAACAATTCTGAATACATGTATTTTAGTTTATAGGGATAATTATGATACATTTGCAAACACTTTTACAAAGCATGTGTTTGCATTCATATGCCTATATATATATATATATATATCTCCCATAGCTGACCACGTGTAGACAGTCTGCATGTACAAATGTCCCTCAAGGAGGGATTGCTCAATGTCAAAGGTGCTGCAATATCTGGTCCCTCACCCATCTCACTATAACAGCCCAAATACTGCTATTTGTGTTAGAGGTGCTACGGGGATGAGATGGGGTCATTTTATAAGCTACCTCAACCATTAACTAATATATACCCAAGCAGTAACACACACATATAAAAGGCATCGTCTCTATCTACAGGCTTTCTAAACAGAGCCTCATTTTTCTTATCAGTTAACAAATGTCATTTATTCCACCCCTTTATTGCTGGCTAGGTGTGGAAGCACACACCCTGCACACAGCAGGTTGTAGGAGTTACCCCCTGGCACAAGTGCCCCAGAGGAGCAGAGCTGGCCCGCTGGCCTGGCTCGCCAGGCTGGCAGGATGCTCGCCTGGTCCCCTGGAGCATCTGCCCTCCTCCTGAGCACACCTGCTTCTCACGGCTGGATTCCTCCGAGCCAGAATACACATTACACCTTTAGAAAGCAACAAAATGAAGGTGTTAATTATGAAGAGAGAAGCTGCCAGGACTATTAGAGATGTGTCGAGCAAATTAGAAACTGTTATTCATGCGGAGAATAGTTTAGCATATGCTTGGAATTTTTTTTCATCTATTCAAACCCAAGACTCTAATATATTGAACTGTTTCTTGTCCCCACGTTACCTACCTGTGGCAGGCATATCACAAAGAATCCCCAACACTTCCAGTTTATTTCTGTCTTCCGAAGGCACCTTTTTGGCATAGTAACACACTGAAATGCTGCCAATGATTCCCTCCAGTGTATGGTGATGACTGTGCTGTGGTTCTGAAAGAGAAAGTTCTACAGATGGGTCTTTCAGATCAAGTTAGCATCTCCTCACTGCTAGACAACTATGCCATATTGTAGCTTAATTAATAATAGCCTTCTCTGGAATTTACTCATTTAAACAACAACAACAAAAGCATAATGCAATGTGGCAGATCCTCAGCAATTCACACCAACCTCACACGGTAGCAGTCACATTCTTGCTAAAGCAATGGAGAATTTAGATTATGCAAATAGCGAGATTGTTAGTTTAGAACTGAAACACAACCAAGAGGTATTTATCTTAACAATTCTTGCAGAGCCGATTAGGTGGCTTCTGTACGTGCCTGTGTGAGAGAAGGCACACATGGGCTCCTCAACTATGTTCAGACTGCAAAGCGTTTTGAGCTCTTACTTTTTTTCAGGCATTTGCATACTTTTTCAAGCATTTAATTTCCAGTTCTTCTTTCCCAAAACAAGCATGTTGTAGCTGCCACAAATTTTATGCACACATAATCATACAATCAATTTGTGTGTACAACCAAGCAAGTGAATGTGTATGAGTAAGTGCACATATAACGACCATACGCTCACATTAGTTTGATTAATGCCTGTTTATTTCTAGGTATGATATTCCAAATAATTTGCAGTAAAACTGCAGAATACTATGATTTTATTCTTCATGGTCCCTACAGTGGGGTAAGTATGACGACATTCAGATAAACTGAATATTGAACATAGGTATCTTACTAGGTGCAAAAAATTTGCTCTGTGACGTGCTGGAGAAAGAGGCAGTATGAGAGAGTGATTAGGGACCCATCCAGGCGACAGAAGTTTCCAGGTTCAGAGAACTTGGGACTCCGCGAGCTCCCTGCGACCCAAGAGTCTGGCTGGCACCTGCCTGTCAAAACACAAATAAATATTACAGACCACAGCCTTGAAAAAAGTGTTCCTGAAGTGAAGCTTTTAAAGACAGGAGATGAGCTCTGAAGCACAAAATGTCTGCAAGGTTGGCAATGCGCCAAACTGTTCTTACGCGACATTACTTTAACTATCCAGCTGCAATCCAATGCATGTATGTTGAATACTAATATGATGCAATCATTATACAGAGGCACAAAAATTTGCTTCCCCAAAACCCAAGTGAAGCTTGAAGCACGTCAACCAGAAATGTCAAAGTCATGAATAAAATGAGGGGAGAAAAAGGAAGTTATGTTGAGGTAATTGTAGGCTTTTAATGAAAGGAGTCATGCTGGAATCAAAGCCATGTCACATCACACAGATATGTAAATAATACTGACAGATTAATGCCAAATCCGCAAAAAAAAAAATCAGACTCACCCATTCAGAAGCTTTTAATGCGCAGCCGTGGATAAAGGTTTTTGTACATCACCTTTGGACCAAAGCAAAGTACAGATGGACTGCAGCAAGTTGCAGGACTGACCTTGCAGGACACTGCTGACCTTTACGCCATTTAACCTTTCAGCAAATAGGTCACTGGTACCCACAGCAAAGAACCCGAGCTGCGCTCAGCAGGAGTTCGTCACCAATTAGAGGTGGCAGCACGAGGAGCCCCACAAGTACAGACTGGGTCGGCAGCAAGAGGAGGGCACCACTCAGGTACAGAGGTAGCAAGGAGAAAGCTTAACCCTTCCCTGGAGTTTATTTAGGGTGCTTAATACAAAGGAAATTGGGATGGATATGTGTTTGCTTCATCGATGCCTAGGCTGCTTCGCTTAAATAAACCCTAGGTCATAAGAAACTGTGCGGAAAGTGCAAGTGCGTTCCTGCGTAGGAACGGCTGTTCTGACCTGGTGCACAGAGAAACCTCTGGAGCAGATGGGCAGATAAAATCATCACGTCTGACAACAACACTAAGAAGGTGTCAGTCCCATAGAAAAATCTTATACTTCAAAAAACACTTTTGAAACTTAAGCTTAAAAATCCACATGCACACTCAAAACCCCATACTGTTTGAACTATGTTTGTTTTGCTTCCCTTTCCTGCTTTTCCCATTTTCCTGATACTCTGTCCTCCCAGTTTCTAATGAGAAATTGTCCAAATTTGAGCTATAAATGCTAAATATACAACCTTAGGGCTGCACCAAAAGCAGAATTTTTTAATCAGGTGCCTCTCTTACTCAACAGTCCAAATTTAAAAATAAAACATTTATTTTTCCAACTTTCACTGCACATTCTTGCTTTCTACTAACTATTTGCCTGCATTAATTCAGCAGCAAGGTTCTCGGAGAAGAGCTCTGCCCTCAAGCTCTGGTGGTGGCTTTCTGTCTATTCCAACAACATACATCAAAATTTTATAAAAGCCATAAAATATGCTGCAGTCTAGTTTTATCTTCTCTCTTTGAACATGCAAATCATTTGACTCCATCTTATCCAAACACTCAATAACCAGTAATAGGAAAGAACAGGATAATTTACTGACTGGTGCTGGCAGAGGAGAGGGGAGAAGGGGCAGGGGGAAAGGAAAGATGCTCCTGCTTTTGTGTCGAAGGCACTTTATGTGAACGGTGCTGCTGCCGGAGAAGCCTCACTTCTCCTCGGTCTTTTATTGCTGTGCACTTCTAATCTTTTCCATTTCTGAGAGAAAGAAAAACCTTCTGAACATGAAGCTCCTGCTTACTACCATGCCGCCGTTCCCAGCTCCCTGCCCTTGATATCAGCATTTCTTCCCCTGTTCCATTCACTCATTAAACAGCCTCTCCTTCCCGGTTCAAGCCCCGTGTTACAGCACGCATCTTGCTCAAGGACTTCTAGCAACACTGCAGACAGAGAACATTGCGGATCAGAGACCGGCACTGTCGGCGGTGCGTGCTGACAAAGCCGGCAGCCTCGGCTTCTGCCTGATGCCCCGGGGAAGCCCGGCCGGTGGTTTGCTCGCTTGAGCGAGTGTTTGTGGCTGGGGCAGCCGGGCAGGGGGGTGTA
>NW_009597499.1:22136-27331 GCF_000690535.1 Cariama cristata
AGGAGCTTTTAGCGCCGACTGGAGCCTCTGCAGCCCGGCTTTGGACACACCAAGGTAAGCGAGGCACCCGAAAGGCTGGGGACATGCAGAGCTCCCCCAGAGAGAGCTCAGCCATACCCTCCACGTCTGCCTTCAGTCCAACCAGTACACGGGCTAACCACCATCTCCAAATCCAGCAAGCAAGGCTGGGGCGCTGGGCAGCCACGTGCAAAGCCAGAAAGCACAGGGCTGTGGATGCTCTTCATTCAGTCTTGCTGCCCAGAACCACAGTAATCAATTAGTGAATAATAATTGACTTGGCACTGGAAAAAGTCTTTAACAAGGAATGGGACTGGCTGCAGCCTGCTGTTACAGGACAGTGTTTCGGTGGGCAGAGCTTTCATCCAACAGGTCCGTGCGTGCATCACTGCCGACGGAGGGCTGCTAGCACATGTCCTTGGGGAATCAACAGCGGGGCAGACAGAGCTGACCCACCCCAGCCAGGTCCCCCTGCAAGGAGGGTCACGCAGCCCCCCAGAGCCCCTCGCAGCGAGCTCCCCAGCCCAGCACCTTCCCAGGCTGCGCCCCACGGCGCCTGTCCACAGGCAGCCCGCAGGCACCCAGAGAGCCCAGGCTCTGCTTAATCTGCACACAGAGGCGTATCCACAAGTTAAGTAGTTTTTTTGATTCTTTTGTCCTCTCTGAGGATCAGGCAAGGGAAACAGAGGAAAGCATATGGCAAGAAGTAGGCAGGCTAGCAGGCCAGGATACGAGGAGCAGATCCAGGCGCTCCATGGGCTTCCATTTTCCAGAATTAGTTTCACTGACTTTAATTAAGCTCTCCCCAGACTCACCAGCTTGGAGAGATTAAAGCAAGAGAGATCACGCCAAAGAACTTGTGTACCGCGTGGCTCTCCCTGTAAGCTTTTACAGTTCTGTAATTGAATTCACATACAAATGCATCACAATTGCGCTATGTGAAAAGCCAGCTGACCTACTTTCAAGCCAATTTACATGTACTCCATGGATACTTTAACTCCCTCTTTATAAACAGAATATCTTTTTTGTCTTTGTTAGACAAATGTAACCTTTATTGGCAAAATCAGAAATCCCTCATCCTGCAAAAGAGCCGTTCTATTGAGAAATATTGCATGAGGTTTACTTACAAGAAATTATCTTGCATTTCCAAGTATTCATAATCATTTGCTATTACTATCTACATAGCAGGTGGGTTTTTTAATTGCTGCAGCAGCAACAGAGTCCAGGCTCTGAGCGCTGCAGGAAGCGGAGCCGCTGGGTGCCCACATCCGACATCAGGTTCTGCCCTGGGCGATGAGCAGCGGGACCCGCACCCCAGCCCCACAGGTCCCAGCCGAAAGCCTCCTCCGCACCTCCTTCCCTCCCTGCTGCCAGCCACAGCCTCCTAAAAATACTTGCCTAACCATCCTTTGACTTTAAATCACCGGAGCTGGGAGAGCTCCTCTGATAATATTTAGTGTTTTCTTTTCAGTCCTAAATGCCAAAGCTTTGGAACTGCACCTGAACCTCAGCTTCTCTCTTTTCCTAATGAAGGATGCAGCCTTGTTAGCCAAAGGAGCAGACAACCCTCTTCCCTGCCAAATGCATTCTTTTCAAAACATCCATGAAGTGTACTTATAGGAACATCCTAATTTTGAAAGTCTGATACGGAGTATTTTAATAATTTAACCTGGTAATGCCGTGTTTCCTCATGGCCATGGAGAAGGTCATTAGCAGGCTGAAGGAAGGACACAGCCACTGAGCAGGCAGAAGCCTGCGTAACAAGACAGGGTGCAATAAACAGAGCCAGGCAGAAAACATTCAAGCAGATTGCCAGACAAGAATGACACTACAATGGAACTGCTTGCAAAACTGTAAATTTTTTTGATTCAATTAGCCACAAAAAAAAATCCTATCCAAGACATCTAAGAAACAAACTGAAGAAAATATACATTCTGGGGAAAACAAAAAACCAAAAACTTTCCAGATCAAATGTTCACTTTGAATGTCTGTTTTCCTACTTCCACTTTTAGATTATCTCTGTAATTGTACAGTTTCAAGACCAGAGCTCTCTACGAGCATACCCCATCCAGGATCTGCAAACACTCTTCTCTGATCCCTCCTGCTGCCTGCACACCTACAAAAGGAGAGGAAAGGGGAACAATTCATACCTCTCTTATTTAGGTGTCCGAGAGCAGCAGTGAGAACAGAGGCAAAGCCAAAAGGTGCCCCAGGACAGGAGGGGACACAGGAGCACCAGCACACAGAGCCAGGCTGGGGAGTCTGCAACAACCAGCAGGACCCCACCACCCCTCCCACCAATATACATTAGGAGCCTCCTTTTATGCTTAAACTTGGAAACCTGTGTACAGCAGCTGGAGGTCTTTGGGAGCAATTAGATAAGGTGTGTTCGCAGCAAGTGTAAGTCACACACCCACCCTCCCCTCTCCTTCCCACCCCCTATTTCAGTTTTAACAGGTGAGCTTTGTTATGACATTTAAAAAGTTATAGACCGCTGGCTTTTTAATCTTCTATCTTAAGTAAGTCAAAGCAAACCATAATTCTGTTACCAAATAAATAAAATATTGAGACATGAAATAATTTTGAAGAACTCAAGAAACAAGCTACCTGTAAACAACTCACGCAGAACAGAAATGCAATATGCTTAGCTCCTAGAAGGCTAAACTTGCAAACTAATTACTACACGTAGATACCGGTTTTGGAGGCTTGCACCAGATGCAGATGTGTGTCCTTCCAGAACAAGAAGACAGCTAAGCCGGGAGAGGAACAAGAGTCCTGCCATCCAGTCCTCAGTGGGTTTCATTTTTTGCTCCACTTCACAAGCAATAACCATGCGATGATAAGGATTTGCAAAACAAACAGAAAGCTGCACAGCGCTTGTGTTTGGAAGCTATGAGCATGAAAATTCATTTCAGGGCCTACCTCCCCCCTCGCTGAGATAAACCCCTCCTGAGTGTGCTGCATAAATCTCCGACCAGAAACGTAAACAACCCCAAAACTTGTTATTTTCTTGGCACAATTAGCACTCGGAGCATGGGACCTGAGCACCCCGTCCATCTGCGGTTTGCATTTGCACAAGTTCTCCTCCTCGTAGATGAAAGAGGATGAAAACGGGTGTTGCCTTCCACGAAGCACAAACCCGAGCTGGTTTCATCGACCAGCATTTACCAGCCGGACGCCACGAAGGGATCCCACTTCCATCCTCTTCTATTGCCCCTCTTTGAAGGTAAATAATTTCCAGGATGCAGGGCGAGCTGAAGGTCCCTCGGGAGCAGGATGGGGACCAGCCCCTTCACGCCCCTCGCTCAGCCTCAGGGGGAGGCACAGGGCAGAGCCCGGGGCCAGGGCTGGGTCTGGGCTCGACGCGGGGCAGGACGGAGAGCCGGGCTTACCGCTCAGCCCAGACAGCTAATGTGACGATGCTGGCCTTAGTCTCAGCCAAAATGAAAAACGTTGTGACACAAGTAGAAATATTTAAGCAAAGCTACACTATTTTTCAGGGGGTGGGTTTTTCCTCAGGTCAGGGGAGCTCCCCTTGGAAAGTACAAACCCATCACCACCACTTCCATCAGGGAACAAATTTTTCACTCATCAGTGTTGATACGAAATTCACCACAGCAGCACTTTTTAATGCTTTGTTGAACATTTTTCTTTGGGAATATAAGCTATGTCACAGATACATATGCTTTAAAAATAATTACAAATAATATTTTTCACTATTTTCCCAACACTCTTCATGGATGAGCAAAAGCACCGCACTCCTTCATTACTAAGGCAAAACATTCTCCTGTACATCTAAAACTACTCCAAATTGCATCTTCCATGGTCCTGAAAAGACATGTTTTTCACCCATTGCTGTCTCGGATGAGAGGCACCTTAGCATTAGCAACAGACGGAGAAGCACCAGCAGTAACGATGCCTGAGACGAACCATTCTCTTCCAAGGCTTGCTGAGCCGCGCGGCCGTTATCTCCCTCCCAACTGCGCACAGGGCAAGTTTCATTTCTAATAGACACCACTGTGCTGGGATTTATATCAACAAAAATGTAGCATGCTTTCTTGTGGGGATGTTTCATAGCAAACACTACTAAATTTCATCCTTATCAAACACGATGTATCGCATGTATCCCAGACAGACTGCTCCCAGGTGCTCAGCTGCCCCACACACTGTAAGAAAGGACATGGAATGATAAAATAGAAATATCAACCATCTTTTTTCCAAAGAAAGATGCTGTTTTCCTGGGGAGCAGTTGCCCAGTGCACACAGACCATGCCAGGACCCAGAGCCACTTCGCTGCTGGGCTTCCTCTGCCCTCCTCTTCCTCCTCTGAATGCAACCGAACCGCGGTACAGCCTGCTGTCAGCCCCACGAAGCTGGCATAAAACCCACTGCAAGTGGAATAGTGCTTACTTGCCACACCACTCTCCACTTGGTACTAAAACACATTTTAATAAGAAGCAGCAGAAGCAGCTGCGGGAGGGCGAGCTGAGCAGCTCATGTGGTGGCTCCATCACTCAGCTTCTGTCCCCTGAAACGCTTCTGCCTTTTCAGAATAAAGTTTAAATTTCTCCTCCCGTTTCTTCCGAACCGATACTCGGCTGCACAGGCACAGGACTCACAAAGCCCCTGCAGCAGGCATCCTGGGGAGGGGACTGACCACGCCGCCACGGTGACCAGACCACCACCACCCATGCCACGGTGACCAGACCACCACCGCCCCTGCCACCGTGCCGCAGTGGCCACGCGAAGGCACCACGCAGCGCTGGGGAGGTCTGCAGCGGTGCCCGCAATACCAGGTGCCAGGGTGGGATTTCTGGGGTGCGGAGACGCACACAGCACTAACCCCCACCATCCCGTGGCCACCAAGCAGAAGCCACTGCTTGGTTGCTGCGCATCTTGGGCAGATTTGAGCTGGCACCCCCGGGCAGTGGGGAACGTGTGAGTTCTGCCCGAGCTGCTGCCGCCAGCTCAGACGCCGCGCTGATGGCCTTGCTCAGCAAAGCACCTACACGTTTGCTTGCAGATGAGTTTAGACATGATTGATGTAGTCCTAGTCAGCAAAGCACTTAAGTGTCAGCATTTACACTTAAGTGTTTTGCTGAGTGATTGCTTTTCCACCCGAGAGCAGACAATACATTCCGTTTTACAGATGGAGGAATGGGGGTACCGCTGCTGTA
>NW_009597499.1:27366-49805 GCF_000690535.1 Cariama cristata
CATTTCTGGCAGGCTGTGGTCACATCCAGCAGCGGAGAAGGAGAGCAGCCTGCCCCAGGAAATCCTGCAGGACTCACACAGCCAAAAGCTGGTGGCCCAGCAATGTTGCCTTCTTCAAGGCTGAAGAAAATTCAACAAATATTTGTAAAATTTCTCTATCATCAACAGGACTTGCTAGTTAAGCACACCCTGGTAGAATAATGCTGCTTCTGCCTGGGTGAGAAGCCATACTCATTTAGACACTCACTAAGCTCATTATCTAACACCACAACAGCTTGCTTTATTCCAATGTAGCAATCTGAAAGCACGGTTAGATTTTTATATTAATAAAAGTAAAGGAGACTGGAGAAATACAACAGAGGAGAAATTCATTAAGAGACACTAAATACAAAAGATTCTTCTTACTCTGCAAGTTTCGAGAGCCGAAACCAGCCAGAGGTCGGTAAGTATTTGGGGGAATGTCAGAGAGATCTGCCTTGTTTCTCCTCTCTGCATCTGCTCATGGCCACGGATGGAGAGAGGTCCCGGGAGAGGCCGGTGCACATCCCTGAAAGCCTCAGCAGGACAGCATGCAAGTCTCCTGCATCTCCATGTACACGCACCTTGTTCACGAGAGGAGAATAAAGCTGTTTGCCTTAAAAACCTTCAACACAGAATTTTATTTTCAGAACAATAAAGCCCCAAAGGAGAAAGAAGTAATTTTGTTAACATAAAATTACCCCTTCACTCAGAGTCTTTATGATTTTTTAAAAAGCATATTGCTCTGTCTCTGCCCTGCCAATCTTCAGCTCTCCCTCTATATTTCTAATAGGTCTAAACTAATTAATTTCCCAGAATAATAACCTCCCAGGGACATACAGCTAGATAATCCTTAACTCCTCATGAAGTTAGTTTCCTGTAGGGTTGGGGAGCAATTACAGCTCATTAGTCATCTGTCGTACAAGGAGATGACAGGGTTTTATATCGATTGTTTTTCCAGAAGCACCATGAGAGAAAGGAGGAGTGCGTGGGTGTCCATGTTAACAAAAACTTTATGGGGAGATAGCATCAAGTGAGATGCTTGATGTGCAAGAATATACACAGCTCTTTAATCTTAATTTACACAAGGCAAATCCTCCCTCCCAAGCGGGAGCAGATGAACAGCCTGCCTGCGGCGCAGCTGCCATGATCCCCATGGGGCAAGTAGCCTGGGGAGATGCCTCCATACCAGGACCAGAGGCAGGTCCCCGCTAACCTGGCGAGTCAGGGGATCCGACGGCCCTAGATCCTTGTGCATCCCATGTATCAGCTGCTGCTAGAGCTCCTGCACATCCTGATTGCAGGAATAGCTGCTAAAACCAGAGGGGTAACTGGCACCAGAATATCAGGTGAGCATCCCGGCGTGTAACGTCTACCCAGAAGTTTGCAGGAGCAAAGAAACCGCTGAGTTTCCTTGGGAAACTCAACAAAAGCCCCAGGGGTACTGTGAAGGCCACAGCTGGACATCCCCAGGAACAAAGCAATGCCAGAGGGTCCCACTGCTGGCTCTGCAAGTCACCTGTAGGGCAGTCACCCAGTAAGTCTCCAGATTAATACAGGTGAAACTACTAACACCATGCAGTATTGCCACACTATGTATATCATATACATGTGTACTAATACCAGTATAAAATACACTATACAAAATTATGTACTGTTAATACTGACAAGTAAGTTTTGCCAGCTCCTTGCATACCTCTCAAGCTTTGCTTTCCATAGAGCAGGGTGGAATAGTTTAAATAAAATCCAAATTAGGCAGCAAGTAGCCTTTTCTGGGCATATGCACAATGACAAGAAAAGCAGAGACTAGACTGTTTTTACCTGAGTGAAAGATATTGACTGCATTTCCTGAAGTGGAGGTTCAAAATATTGATCCAGATACCTGGAAAAACGAGTACGTACCCATGAAACTTGAAACTGTAAGAGAGAGAACCTAGGTTCTCCAAACAATGGTACTACGGCTTTTAGTATAGCATTATTTCAAATTGTGTTCCTTATGCTAGGTGGTGAATGTAAAATTGTGTATAAAAGCATTCATTAGACCATCAATAGCAATAACCAGTTAGACATTCAGCTAGCGATAACAAGCTTCCTGCCACATCTCCAGCTCAGGCAGGTGAAGGGAACACCAAACCTCTTTAATTGGATGCACAGGCAGGTTTCCTGGTGAAAAATACATTCAGAAAAACACTTGCTCCGGGTGGAGCATGAGACTTTGGGACTGCAGCACGTGTCACCAGGAACGCAGCGACATTTGGGGGGCACAAACTACATTTGAAATAAAGTACTCATCTGTCTTAACTTGGATAATTTATTTTTCTTCTCTGATGTCCAGCTATCTTCAAAATTTACAAGTGCAGACTTGACTGGAGCCTTTCGTGTTCTGTTTTTTAACTGTGTGTTGCATATGTTACAGTGCAATAAATTTGACGTTTCAAATGCCAACAAATGGCTACAAAATTGGCCCCTTGTGAATAATAGCCCAGCAGCATTTACACGTAATTATTTTGCCCAGGAATTTAATTTGTTAGACATAAAAGTTATGCTGAATGAAAGAGCGCTGCATAATGATCTTTAAGCACAGGGAAGAGACAGCCGTTACTATAGGCACTGGAATACATGCCACTCTTCTCAAGCCATAAAGCAAATTCCCTGCAGTGAGGAGCATTTCTGCTACAAATTTAGATAATGCTTTATGATGAACGGCACTACTTATTTTGCAAAGGCCGTAAGTATGTAAATCATCAGTCACCACACTGCCAGTTGTACATGGTTATTTGAGTTACCCCCGAGTTAGTGTGAACCTGTGTCCTCTGGGGCCACGGAGGAGGAGGAGGAAGAGGAGGAGGAGGAAGGGGGTGCTGTGGCCATGGAGGCTAGCAGTGCCTGTCAGAGTTGAGAATCTGCACTAACAGCACAAACAGCTACAACAGCAAAAGGAAGATTTTAGTCCATATTAGTGCCAGTTGATGTGTGATGTAACACTGTGTATTCCATCAAGGTGATCTCTCTGGCTGCCTCTGGTGAGGGTGAGAAAAGCGCATTGCTGTTGGCAACACGCATTTGCCACTGCGCTTCCCTTTACACAAGTACCTTGCTTTCTGGAGCACACAAGTGCTGTGTAGTAACTGACCTTCTTAAGAGCAGTGTGTTGTGAGCAGTTCTACATACGTAGTTCAGACTCAAGCAACTACCAAGGGGTTTCTGGCAACTATATTAGTCAGAATATAATTACTGCTAAATAAAGCTACTGTTAGGAGACAAACGATTGTCTTACCATCTTAAAAGACAAAAAAAAAAAAAAACCGAGTTAAATTAAACAAAACAATACAAAATAAAACCCAAGGAGAAACTAATGTAGGGAATACAGTGCTAATCCCATACCTGGGCATATTACAGAATATCTGTTGTATTTGTATAGATATACAGAATACCTGTTTCACCAAATTTGAAATATACAGCTGGGCTCAGCACAAAATCAAACAAATCAATAAAGTAAAATAAAATAGTTCCTTGGCTAGGAAAATTCTGGGAATTTTTTAATGATTGGTCAAGGTAAAAAAGTTCATTTTCACCTTTCCTGTAATACTCTGGTACATCCTACTGTCACAGAGCAAGCCCCGCTGCCCCATCGGGCTCCCCGTGTGATACCAATGCCGAGCCCAGCGCGGCCGCAGCCGGGAAGAGGACTCCCCAGTGCATTGGGTTGCCCAAGCCCCCAAGGACACTGGGCTGAGCCCCATAGAGGATACCTAGCCCTTCTTCAGCCACAGCCCCAACCTACCCCCTAACTCATCACTTACAGTCTTAAAACAACGTAAAACCACTATTTTCCTCAGCATATATATGTATTCTGGCACTCTGACAACTTACACTGCAAGTAAACTGCTAAATTAAGAGTCTTAAAAGCTAATAACAGAGCTACGGGAAATCCTTAAATCACAGGAAATCAGCCAACAGTTACACACAACTCCCCAAACAAATGCCTATTTCCATCCCAAGGAACATACAATAATCTGAAATAGATAACTTGGAGCAAGAGGTTGTTGGTTTTGTGAGTCATACTCAAAGCAGCATTCAGATGTGGCGTTATTTTTCACATTTATTTGCATTCTGTAGTTTTGAGAAGAAGAAAATCTAAATGCATTGCGGGAATATTGGATGTGCGTGTCAGTACGCACGTGTAAAATTCTGCCAGGGCAGAAACAGGCACGTTACTAAGGGGAGATTCAGCAAAAATTGGATACAGCATCTTATCCCACTTCTGACACTGAAAACACTAAAGTGAAGCTAAATTTGAGTCACAATTTCCAAAATTTTAAGGCTAAACAGATAATTTGTATCCCAAACCTGTACTTAAGGCTGTGACATAAATGTCTAGATCCTGCACCTCACAGTATTGTGCTGACTTGTACAGAGTGCCAGTGGCTAAGTGGGACTTATTAAACTCCAGCCCATCCTTTCCAGACGGATATCTAGCTCTATTTAATAACAAACCAGCATATTTTGAGTACCTGGGCTGCCCAGAATTATTAGCTTTGGATGACAGTAAGCATTGACTGAATTTAAAGCAGACAGCATTGGAGAAATTTCATATCATTTTCATCTTGATTTACTCCAGATAAAGTTCTTACATAACTTTGACATTTACTGGCTTAATCTAGGGAGAAATTTCCCATTCCTTATCCTGTACTCTCATTCTCTTTTTTTTTTATTTTTAAGTTTTAAAATTAAATGTTGATCATGTCACTGTTGAAATAGATTAACTTTTCTAGTCATCAGGGAAGACGAATCAATGGAGCGTGATGTGAGCTGTCTGATAATCCTATTTCAGTTCAGAACCCATTCTGAAGAAGCAAAGCATCTCCAGGAGGGCAGGCGGCAGCGAGCAGCAGCGTCCGCTCTTCTGGTTGAACGCGTGTTCGTTATCACGGAGCCAAGGACAAGCCTGGAGCAGCTGGGGACTGGCAGAGAAAGTTATTTTAGCTAAGCAATATGAACCAAGTCATTAGCCATCTCTGAAATGCCTTTCATCTCCTAGGAAACCTGGGATTTGGACGAACTGCCTACCATCCACGGGGTTTTTTCTGCGTTTGGATTGACATTGGTGGTGTTTGCCCAGTTCTGACTTCCATAGGCTATTTGGCCTTTTATTTACCTATCCCCCTGTTTCAGTGTCTTCCTTCATTGTCCATGTAAGGGAGTTTGAGTCTTGAGGGGCAGGTGGAGCAACAATTCTAGAGCCAGACAGCAGCTGTTTGTGCTTGCTCTAGTCCAGAAATCACACCAAACTTTCCAGCTTACAATGCAATTCATGTCATTTCATACAAAATAAAAGCCTACTGTGAGTCACAGTATGAGACTGGATGTAGTGAGGTGTCCCTGTATACCTTCTGGGTTAGAGTTTGCTCAGGTAGGACCAGCTAAATGTGTGGGCAGACTGCTCTGCACCCACTCACAAACCATAGCCACGGCCACATCGAGCTCAGACCCATTTTTGTTTATGAGGCAAAACTGTAAAAGAACTTATACAAGAGCTCAGGCTTAGAGTAAAGCAATAAAAGTGATGTTTCTTGGGATACTGTTCAAAATCATGTGTGCAAGCCCACGCATCTCCCTGTCCACAGAAGCCGCACCGCTGGCCTACAGCTGTGCCAGCAGAGCCTGGCTCCAGCCCCTTCCCAGCCACCACCCCCGCAGGACTTGGTGAAAGAGTTAACACAGTCCTTGGAAAGGTGATTTTTAGTATGTAAAAAAAACCACCATAATCATCGCTGATTCTCTTTCATTTATTCCCTGCCAATCCTGCACCTCTCCAGCTCCTTGCTTTAAATAATAGAAATGGCAAAACTCAACATCACTGGGATCAGGATTTTACCCTTAATTGCTTCAGGTAGGAGGTTGATATCATGCCATCAGTCATCCACGGTCCATGAGTCCGAAACCTGGGAGCTTGTGCTCTCCGAGGGGCACCGGAGCATGGTAAAGCGCAGAAAAGGAAACGCAGCAGAAAAGCTAGCCCATTTATTCCAGGATTTTGGGGTGGATTGTTAATGTTCTCAGAATTAGTTCAAACAGTTTTCTAGGTTACAGTCCCTCCAGCCCCTCCTGACCCGTGGAAGTGCGCAATCCCACCTTTTCTGAGCACGCTCATTCTCAATTCAGCATACCAGACAAACGCGTGGCTGTCCTGTTTTATCCCATGGAAGGAACGTAGGTAGGCTTTTCAAAACATCCAGAAGCAGTCTATTTCTCAAAGTAATGACAGGCATCCTACTGAAATCAAGGGGATATTAATTAAAGTCAACATTGGACAGCTCTGCAAATCCTGCCCGTGTAACTTTTCTGCAGGTGATAGGGATTATGGAAATAAAATCCTTTATTATAGCCAAAAAAATTTCACATCAAAGCACTGTAAAACTATTTAAATGTAGTTATGCTCATTTACACCAGGACGTAGCTGATTAGCCTAGAATATTAAAGCTTCAAATTAAATCTATTAATTAAGGATATTAATTCTATTATGCATCCTAGACTATCAAATTAACATCCCTTATGGCATCCAGAAATTATCTGTTTAAAATATAAAGGGATTATAAACCAAACTGATGTTACCTCCCTGCCTCATCTGCTGGTTAATTCTCCTCCAGACGCACCGCGCTACAGGAGCCTCTCATGTGGGGGTGCCCACCAGCCACAGGCTCAGAACGGTGTCAAGGAGCATCCCTGCAACCCCAGCAGCCTCTTGCTGAAAACCTCCCACTCCGCAGGCTGCTGGGGTGGTATTTACATGGCCCTCCCTGCAGCTCCCCCGTCTGAATGCACGTGTGCTCCTTTAAACTTAATGAGATAAAACATTAACGACTGCAGGGAAAGGAGCCACTCTTTTTCCATTTTGTCCGGTCTAGAGGACCACTTTTTGCGACACTGATCTGCAAGACAGACATCTGCGTTTGCAAAGTCATTCTCCACACCAGGGATCACCACGTTGGGCGAGGGTAACATGCCCCATGGTACTTCAGCCCTGCCTTCAGTCCTACTCTCCTCTCAGGTCCTAAGTAGAACATACAAATCAGTATTCTTAGTAACACTTTTCAGCACTTTACTTAAATACTATAGGGAACATGTGTGTGGGTTACACCAAGACAGGATAGAAAACAGCCTTGTTTCAGTATTGTGTAGGCATTAAGCAAAACGTAAGCTCTGTACTGTACATAACTCCGGGAGCCCTGCCTGGGGACAGAGCCTGGGGACACCCACAGCCCCGGCTCTGCCGCCTCTTCCCTTCCCTTCCCACCCGTGGTGCCCACCCGCAGCCACAAAGCACAATGGAAACAGTAAAACAGATATTTTAATCACTATCTGGCCATCTTTTTATCTCTAATGTATTATCCTCTGAATCCCGTACAGTGTATTACAAAAGATTACTGACGCAATTAGATCGTATGCAAATTACTCAGTGCACCATTTATTCAACTAATTTTAACACCTTTTCCTTTTTTAATTACCCACTAACAGAATTTGATTGCTATGGGTACATGTGGCTAATTCTTTGTGGTGAGCACTCCACGAGATTTCTTCTCAGGTGAGTTGTTCGTGGCCAATTCACCTTAACTGTAAATTATTTGTGGCATATGGCCACTCAAAACATCACCTTGGAGTGTTTCTGTTTCAGGACTGGAGGAGTGGAGCTTTTACAAGTTAAAGGAGTAAAATAGTGATGTTACAAAAGCATGACAGCTGTGCTTTGAAGTGTTTGAAAGAAAACATAATTCAGATTAAAAAAAAAATAGAAAAGATCAGTAAAACAAATTTATATTTTCAATTTGATCAAATAACTGTGAATACATTTTAAAAAATACTCATCCGTCTCTACTAGATGCTTTGTCTTCTATTCATATGTTATGTATAATCGAAGTAAATTTTTTTCAAAAACAATTTCCTGCCCATTTGAAAGATTAGACTTGCGACCATATGGGCAATTGCGGTACGTGGATGTGTAGTCGACTGTTCGCGCTGTAGAAAGGCGCCTGTTATTTTTGCTAATATGTGAAACTCTTGAACTGTTATTTGCAAGTTGTAGATCACTCACAGAAAACTCCCAAGTGCCGTGCGGATTCTTGGCTCCCCCACGTTCAATGATCTCATTTCGCAGCGGCAGAGCCACACGCAACGCGGACGACGGGCACAGGGGCGGTGGGCTGGCGGAGCGCACCACGACACACGGCATGCAGCCCGCGAGCGGTGCCGTGCCTCCTTTGACACGGCTGCACGCGTGGCCTGGCAGCAAATATAACTAAAGAGCTCTTCTTTTCATGGAAAGGGATAACACTCTGCTATGTCATTCAGTTTTTAAATCAAACGGTTCTGCTTCCATTTGTGACAGCGAAAGATGCTAAAAATAGCACTTTTCTGTCAGATAGGCTGGATTTACACGTCATCTCATAAAAGCAGGTGCAGCCAGGTTTCATGTGTGTAATACTGGCCAACAAGTCCTGGCCTCCTAAAAGCTAATGGTCTGTTCAAACGCTTCTGTGATGGTTTGTTACAACCTTCTGCAAGTAGGGCTCCACTGCTGCTCTAAGAGTTTGCCACTAGAATATATCCTAAAGCTGGATGAAAACTAATTAGAAGAGAAAATAGATTGATATTGAGGCAACAGAAGGCTCTCATTATCCCAAGAAATATGAAGTTGGTGAGTTAAAGACATTCTGTCCTCCTACTGTTTCTGTTTCACCAAATACTTTTAATGTGCTCCTGGGTCCGAGCTGCGGAGAGGGCACAGGGCAAGGCTAACAAGTGCAGCATGTTTGCTCCAGATGACTGGAAAATAAATAATTTGTCATTCAGGGTTCAATACAAGAATGCCAGCAGCTGCTGCTTGCTGAAGCGAAGCTGGCAGCTCCCGTCCACCTCCGCAGCCCCCCGGCATGAACTGCCGGCGTCGCCCTCCTCCCCGTTCTCCCAGGGGATCTCCGCGGGAGCAGGACGTCCTCGCCTTCTGCATGGGAAAGGTGCACGGGGCATAGCTGTGAAACTCTGTGTGTGCATTTGCACAAGCACACCCTAGTGCTTATATTTAAAGATTTTCTTTGTTTCATTTTAAGGAACAGCGTGGTTATCACAAAAATGAGTTTAGGCTAAAAAGAAAAAAAGGAAAAAAAAGTGGTGTCTATGTTAAAAAGATCTTATCTTTCCTTGAGACACTGTAGCAGCCATGCTTTGGGGAAGAGAATGGAAATGTTACTCTCCATGAAACTAGTTATGGGCTATTAGTTATTGGTTAATGGGCTAAATTAGTCTCCATGAAAAATTACCCCCATTTGACTTTATCATAAGTATTTGGCCACATAAGCATGCTTAAAGGAGATAGAGATCCATTAATTAATATTTGTTATGTTTGCCTCAGGCAGCGTTAATTTTGCCTGAGCTCAGGCAGTTGGTTTTCCAGTGTAATTATTCCCCATGGAATACACATACAACCGTGCCCAGGGGCTTCCAGAGACACCCAGCTCCCCAGGCAGTCACCCAATAGTCATTAATGGACAGTTTGGGCCTTTTTACGGCGAGATCCTTGGTTTTCCCCACAGCCCCACTGCCCATCACGCACAGGCTCTACGCCAGTCGCATCCCCCTCCTGTGCGGTTTGGCTCATCAGGTCCCATCCCGGCCTCTCACTACCCTGTCCCCCCTCCCTTCACAGCAACGCCAGCACACCACTTTACGTCTTCCCCTTTCCCAACCTCACCCTGCCATGAAACGGACGGGTCCCGAGGCAGCGCTTCACCCGCGACTGCGGCTCATCGCACCGGGTCAGCCCCCACCTCCTCAGGGACCCAACCATCTCATTCACGCAGCACTGGGTAAGTTCTCTGGGGTGGGCACGTCCGTAGCGACAGCCCGAGGGTACCCCTATCTGCCATCGAAATTAACTGCCTTGCCCTCGCGCTTGGGTGGGCAATGCAAAAAAAAAAAAAAAAATGCAGTGCCCCTTGAAGATAACGACTGTAACTGCTGCCACCCGTTAAAGCTGCTGGGGAAGGGAGTGAATCCTAAGGCTCGGCAATAAACATGCATCTTTAGAAGTTCACGGATATTTTCAGGGAAAAATTATGAATATTAATACTAAGCATTGAGATAAACAGCTATGCTACATTTAAAAGGATGTTCTATTTATTCTAGGGATTTTTTAATTATAAAATCAATGAAGTGTTAATGATTTTAAGCATTACTTCAGCTCATTGGGAGTTCAAAAACAATTTTTTTCAGTCTATGGCATAAATTCATAAGTTGCTCAGTTTGACCAATTTGTCAAGACAATTTCCATTAGTAAACATGAATATTTAATGAAAGGGAAAACTGGCATGAGCAACTTCACTTAAGCGACTAATGACTTACTGGAAAACAAGTAAGATACATGAATATGTCACTTCTTTAAGTATTTGCAGAGCATAACAACCCAAATATTTCAGTAAAAAACTTATTTTATCTATGTCTTTATCTATGTATCGACATTGCCATTGCATATAGGTGTCAGCAAATCAGCTCAAATATTAACACTTTTCTGGTTTAAACTAATCACTGATTTTTGTTTACTCATGGCTTTCACAAGATCTAAAAGTATTTTCACCTCTTTCATTGCTACATTAGCTCATTTTTTTTTGTTTCTTTAAAGATAAATACAAAGGCCTTATGACTGTAACGTACTTCTTGCCAACATACATGGAAGGAGAGAAAAGTACTGCAAGGCACTGAAAATCCAGTTTAAGACCCAGGAGCTGTTCCAGAAGATCTGAAACCACAACAGGCTACTGAGAGCAGCTAGCAGATACCAGGCTCTCTGCGCTCCAACCATCCTTTGGTGCAACGTTCCCCTAGAAAACAACATCAAAATCAGCCTTACTAAATACACCTCAGGGCATTTTAGGGAAAAATACCAGCAGAAACGGAAATGCAGGCACTGAAGCAAGACTGTCTAATGATGGAGCCCTTTGTACCAGCAGACGAGCAGTGAATGGTGTCAGACTTTCTGCACATGTTGTTGTTTTTTCTCAGCCATGAACTTAACCGAGACCACACCAAAGATGCTTTGACTTTTGCATTTACTCTTTCTCCCAATGCCAGATACCTGGGTGGACCACGCTGCCCTGCCTCAGCCTCTTAACGCCGCGGGAAATCCCGTTTTCCTTCTCAGGCTTCTCTGCCCACTCTCCCAAGCAGTGGAGATTTGTTCTCACACAAAGCGTAAGAGCTGGTATCAAAACTTCTGGCTCTGCATGACCTGCTGACACTCTGCCTCTCTTCAGAAAGGTCTGTGGGGTTTGGGTTTAGGGGTTTTTTGGTCTCAGATTGCAGCGCAGGCAGTGCATGCCCTGAAAGAGCCAAGCCCATCCATACGCACGGCATCTGTAAAAAGTCATAATTCTGATGAACACAATTATATCCATTCAAGAAGGAAGTCAGCATTTCTCCAGCAGCAGCTCTCTTCCCAACTGACCTCCCTTTGCCACAAATCTCTCTTGACAAGCGCTCACAATTACTAAAGTGAAAAGCTGTTTCCTTTAGTCACTATCACCGTAAAATATACTGACTTTCTTAATTACATGCTTAGGGTTTTTTCCAAAGGCTCTACCCATGCATGTAGGCAATAACTCAAGCTGAGCAGCAAGGGACCATGGAACAGAGCAAGACCAGCACAGTCGGGTGGAAAACCAGCGGCCGCAGAGTCCGCAGGAGCCAGGGGACCACGGTGGGGTCCAGGCACCGTCTCCTGGGAACATCTCCCGCACACCCCAGCTGAAGTTTGCTGCACAGGCAGCTCTTTGCCATGCTGTCGCTGGAGCTGCAGACCCACATTTCAGAGGCCCCCAGCCAGCACGGGCACACACGGCTCGTGTTTTCACGCGAGTACAAGCCAACGGGCTGGCCAACCCGACTGAAGACTTGGGAACCTAAACTCCTGCCAGCTTCAGCTGTGACTGGCGGTACAGAGCATCTCCTTTCTGCAGGTGCAGGGCCCAGAAGCGTGGAGACACCGCTGAAGCTCCCCAATGGTCAGAGACACCCAGCGCTCAGCACAGCCTTGTGCTGGTCTGCACCGAGTTAGGGCAATACTCAGTGTAGGAGACCATGCCCAGTGGCGGATGTTACATATTAAACATGGGCATAAAGGCTCACAAAATCAAGGGATTCCCAGTCCCAGGGGTGTTTTCACTGGACTCTTCCCCTGTGTTATCAGCAGCAAAGGTAGCAGGACCAGCAGTAGCCAGTGGAGCAGGAACCCCATGGTCCCCATCGTACACCAGAAAAATGATCAAAATATGTCATTGTCTTAATTCTCCCTTCAAGGTACAGAAAAACAAAAACAAACCCACTCTCTTATTCCTCTTTACTTCAATAGAATGATAAGTAAAAGCAGTCAGAATGCAAATACCTGCATAGTGCCTTCATCTCGCCCCATTAAGAGGTCCTCTCCAGCAGCGCCTCCACATCTGTCTGCTGGAAAATAAAAAATGAATTCAGTGACAGCCCTGTCTGCTCATATGGTTTCCTTGGCTCCATGAGAGGTGGTAAACCTGGTAAAAGCCAAGCCACCTTCCCCACCAATATTTGGGAACATCTCAGGACAACCGCTTTACTGGAAAGTTGAAGGTGATCTGAATGTTATTGACAAGAAAGGCACCAATCAATCCATTTTATACCAGAAGGAAGAGATAACTGCTATTAGCTAGGGCTCACTGAGGATGAAATATTTTTGTTTGTTTAAAGAAAAGCCTGACTGAACTGAGAATCTTAATAGATAATCTCTGTTGAGCACTTTTTGGGCAGTAATTCAAGAACATCAAAAGCATGCTAGCCAACATAATTTTATGAGAATTTGATATGGATTTACTCATGGCAGAGTTTATTTGACATCTGCAACAAGACACCTTTATGCTTTTTCACCCCAAAGCATCCTTCTGCCGTATTTCAAAGTAGATTAGCATAAAAAGAAAAAAAAAAAGAAAAAAAAAGAAAAAAAAAGGCAAAACAAAACCAAACCAAATAAGAAAAACTAAGAAGCTACCAAAAAGTATCCCTTCGAAAAGCATAAAGTAAAATAAAAATGGCTTGTTTTCCATATAATGCCTATGGTCTACCCAAGCCAATTACAAACTCTGGTGATAATACATAATTATGATCGTCATCAGGAAACAGAAAATATATAAAGCATTTTAAATCTCCGTATAGGAACTGAAACACTGTCTCTGGAGCAAAACATTAGCTGGGACTGCCTCTAATGCCAGGAGTCAGGGACAAACAAAGAGTAAAGGACAAGATGACCTATGAAATACCAGAGCTATAAACTTTGATGGCCTTTCTGAAGAACTTTTGAAAGTTGGCAGAGCCAGTTCAAGTGCTTTCCCAGCCTTTGAAGAGGACTTTGAGGCAAAAGCTTTCACACCGAGTGGTTCTCTGGGGTTCTCAGACAGGTTTTCAGTGAACACATACTTTTAAAAGTATCTCGTGAAAAACTTTCCACTTCTAAACACTCAGAATATCTTTTCCTGCAGTGCCTCAGCCCTACTGATTACCTATGCACCAACGGTAACAAGATGAGCCCCCAGTTTTCCTAACAGGGACAGGCAGCTCCCCGTCATCAGCATCTGCCTCCTCCTGCCAGAGACCCTGCCAAAATCAGGGGAAAACAGACACACAGAAGACGTTCCTCAGTTACATGCAGAAGATGAAAATGAAGAACTATTTTTCCCATGTTATTTCACTAAGACCCATGTCCATATTATCTAGGGATTCAGTGACCTTCCATAATATTTTCTTCCTTATCGCTCAACACTCAGCATGGAAAGGGTTTATATCTAGATACATTGCACTAATGGGATCAACTTAAACCTTTCAACTTCCTGAAGGTCCAGCTAGGAGCAGGGAGAAAGCACATACAGACAACTACATGGCAAAAAAAATCAAAACTTCTCCTTCTGCTGCTGATGCAACTCCAGACTCTTGATACCATACTGCTCTTACTGCTTAAATAAATTTGAGGATAGTTGGGGACAGAGCAAGGAAAGAAATGGAAGCAGATTCCTGGGAACACAGAATCACCTCATCTGGTTGGTGATCACAGATCACCAAAATCATCAATCTTTTGAGAGAAGTCTAGGTCAGTTTAGGATTGCCTTGGGGTGAGAGCGCCTGCCTCGGCACATGGCAGTCAGCACATTCCCCTGCTAAGGAGGGCTTGCTGTCAAGACTTGGGTTCTCCAGGGAGCAATTTCAGTCCTCATCCTAAGCCTCCACCTAGAAGTCAATAAACACAAAACAAAACAAAAAAAACCTCTTGCAAGTCAATGCTGTTCACTTCAATTTGGCCACAAAATCACTCAAAAAGGGCAGACTCCCTGAATTCCACTATGTTTTGTTGTGGGTTGTTTTCTGCTGAGAAATCGAGATGAAATAATCCATTGGGCAAGACACCAAAAAATGACACTCCTTGTCAGGTAGCATTTGATGGGTTTCAGCAGCTGGAAGATGCCTTCGTTCATGTCTGCAGCCTCGCCTTCAGCAGTCCGGCAGTGATGCTCCGCAAGTAGAGGAAGAGCTGGTACCACAAGGAAAAGAAATTCATTGACTACAGGTCTTGAGTAGCTATTTGCTGTTGGATGATGTTAACACGCTCATTGTGAGTTGTTTGGTCGCTTTGCCAAAGAGCAGGATATTTGCAACACCAAATTGTTCTTTTCATGGGGTTGTTGGAGACGCAGGAAAACTCCATGGGTATTCTTACATTTCCTTTTGTGCCATGCCTCGCATCTGTCGGGCACACAGCACACCCCACGGCCTCTTTTTTTGTTTCTCAGTTTTGTGTTGGGGCAGCGGCGCAGGGACAATGGAGGGAGCGGGACGCTGCCAGAGCACCGCTCAGCGAGCCCCCGCAGCAGGGTGTTAAATGCTGCCCATTGGATGGCATGCCCCCACTGTACCAGCCAGTGCTGCACTTATAAGCCCCCTAATACCCAGAAATAACATGTTGGCACAAACCCAGATTCCTTATATTTTAGCCTGATCACCAGAAGTTTAAACAGTACTGTGTGGAAATATTACTTAACTGAACTTCAAACAAATTCAACCCTTTTTTGTTGACCCTTGTAACTGGGAACTAGAGATCTAATTTTGATCTTGAGGCTAGAGAGAAATCAGTTCATCCAACGATGAAAGAGAGGGGAGGGTAAAAATAATTTCAGTTTCTTTGCCCTGGGCAGAAACGTCAGTGAGAGGTAACAGAACTGCTGAGGGGAGCCAGGCAGGCCTCCTCGGCACGGCTCTGCCTGCGACGCTGGAGGGGATCGGGCAGCCCCAGCCCCTCAGCCAGCAGAAACCTCCACCTCCCCAGTGCTCCCTAGAGAAGCCCCACGGAACCACCCCACGCCCTGACCCTACAGACCAATGTCCCACTTCTAACAGCAGTTTTTTGCTCTCATTTCACCAAAGGACTGCAAAGCATCAGTCAGCCCAAATGAACTTTAACTTTGCTCTTCTGGGAATTCAGAAACAAGCCTATTTCACAAGTGCTAGAAGTAAAGAGAAATTTCATGGCTCTCCCAAGACCACTTCCCTGCACATCTGTGCAGAACCACCAGCCCTCATCAACAGCACTGTCCACTTCCATAGTTAACCCACGTGTGTTTAAATCTTGGGTCAAACTGGAAGGACACAACTTCTCTTAACCATAAAACAAGGTCTTGATTAATAAACCCATTAATCAATCGATTAATAAATTGTTCTCACTTTCTTCATAGCAAGACAGTTATAAGAGAGATGAAAGAAAGGAAAAAAGCAGGAAAAAAAATATGCTTCCTCAGAACCACACTCAGCAGACCAAGACTGCATCCCAGTTCTGACTTCACAGCAGAGCATCTTGCCTGTCATATATCACAGAGCATTCATAAACTCAGGTCACTGAGTTCTTAACAGAAAGCTCTTTTGGTAAGAACAAAACAAAAAAAAAGGCAGCGTGACGTGGACAACACACTTCAGTCATGAGTGGCGTGCAGAGCCAGTACAAACAGGAATGAAAGCAGGGCTTTGATTAGCAGCCAGCTGAGGGTAGATGGGTAGAGCAGACATAATAACAAAACATCCCATGTAAGACATGGAAACTATAGTTTCAGAGAAGAGAGAGGGGGGCAGAGAGCATGTGTGACCACGTAACCCACTGCTGAAAATAGCCCCTTCTGCAGATGAGTGATGGAGCCAACTGGAGACACTACTTCCAATTTTTTTTATAAAGAAAATTCTCGTTCTCCTGGGAATCATGCAAGGAAAGACATTTTAGGCTGAAGAACTGATAAATAGTACTGGTTTTCTGCAAGGCATCGACAGCCTCACTCAGTGTTTTTGTAAGTCGGCACGCATGGATGGACACCAGTGAATCAATGTGCCTACAGCACATAGTTAGCAGTCACCTTGTGCGATGCCTCCTACAGTAGTCATTTGTGCAGCTGCAATATTAAAAAAATATCTTTCCTGGGCCTGCTTACCATGAATGCCCTGGAGACAACTGAATTAGTGGAAATGCAGGCTGCTGTTGTCATACCGTAAGTAGTTCAGGATGGAGTTGCCCGCCTGCATTTCCCCAGCGAGCTCTTTACATCTATCTGAGCTGATCGATTTTCAGTCAGTTTTCTGTGGGATGCGTTCAGATTCCCCAGCCTCAGGTATGCAGAAAGAGCACGTGAGTTAATTCACTAAACTGCACAGCGATCCTTCCACAGTCTCTTCAGGAAATGCAATCTTGACAATGAAGACTAAGTGGACCTCGTTCTGCTTACTAAAATTGTTTTTAAAGAGGTACCCTATCTACAAATCCAGATTTATGAGGGATTGTTGAGTGCCAAGCGCAGCAGCTACCGTGAAACCAAGGAAGCTGGAAACAAAACAAAAGGAAATAAGGATGCAGATGGAGGGGAACTGAGGTGGTCTTGGGAGGAGAAGGGAAAAAGGAAGAAAATCAGTAGGAAGCAGACCAGGCTAATGATTTTAGAATTCAGTACCTAACTCTGCCCAAAGTTTTTTTAGATTTATTTTTCTAACTCTACCATCATGTTTTGCTGCAAGACCATTCCCCCTAAAATCAACAGAAATAGCTACATCCTTAGAACTTTTCGTAGAGCTCCCTGCAGTTCTCTGAATCAGTGTCAAAATTCTGTTTGGAGCAGTTCTTTTGAGTATAAATATTTCGGGTATTTTATTACCAGGGAATGACAGAATTAAAAAATACCTTCTTTTCTGGTCAGAGAGTTTATTGCCATTTCTCTTGTGTTTCATTCTGAATTTCATTTTTTCAGTACATTGTTTTTTCTGGAGCAATCATTCGCAGGGATGATGTAAGCAGGGGGCCTGGACAACAGCTTTCTAGTACGGGGACTTTATTTGGAAGGGTATAAAACCCTGAGAACTAATAAAATATTCTAGAATCCCCAAGGCAAAGCATGTGAAAGATAAGAAGGGTCACCCCCTGAACGGATTATAAATACACACCATGCATCAAGTTTCTCCAAATTCCCTTCCCCCACCCCACCCACTTTTGAACGCAAAATAAGATAAAATACAAAAATAGCTTTGAGCATACGTGAAAGTTTAATCTAGTAATGGAAG
Source organism: Cariama cristata (assembly GCF_000690535.1). NCBI lineage: Eukaryota > Metazoa > Chordata > Aves > Cariamiformes > Cariamidae > Cariama > Cariama cristata. Next base: position 45,037 of record NW_009597499.1, read on the forward strand.
AGCTGAAGAGTGCTGCTCTCCTTACAATTTAGCCAGCTGCAGTGCAGATTAGAGAAGGCTCGCTCCTCTTCGGCTGGCGGGCGCGTTATCGGGGCACCCTCGCTCGCTTGGCTGAGATGGACCTTTCCCGGGGAACGCCGGGGCGGGTGGGAAGCGAGGTCAACACAGAAGCTGCGAGGAGCAAGGGGAGACGTGAACGAGCCTTGTGGGATGCAAAGCAGGACCGTAATAATAATATCATCAGAAAACAGATGCTGGAAATTTTAATGCCATTTCATCACAGCAACAACCAGATCCAAATCCACATCAGTATGGGAAGGACACATATTTGCGCTGAAGGGCAGGCATGAAAAAACACTGGAATTCATTCCACATATATACCCACACAAACACTTCAATTTAATGTGCACAAGTAAAGCTTTAATTTCCATTAATTTGCACGATAAATATCTTCACTAATTATACACTGTGCTTACACTAATCACCTGCCTGAAGCCATCAGATTTTATACGGGGTTCCTGTCAGATCTCATAAACCAAATAGGGCTAGATCAGATGCTTGGATGAAAAGCCTCCTTAAGATACACCCTGATGCTAAAATAATGTAATTGGTTGCAATTCTTCCTTCTAAATGGGCAGAACAGCAGCTAATTCTCAGCTGAGTCTGCCTCTGATACTGCCCACTCGTTGTCTTCACAGATCCCACAATAAGGCTGTTAGGTTTTCCTCTTTTGTTTTTTCCATTGGGATGCTTATTTTTGCTGTCTACCAAAATTCCAGTTCCCTGCTGGTTTCACCCTTCCTACCTACATTCCTGTCCAAAGATGCCCCTTCATTCCAAAATGGCCACATTTCAGGAGTAGATGTGCTGTTCTGTGCTTTTTACCTACGTTGGAGAGAGAACTAATACAAAAAACTCTGAGCTAAAGTGCCCTAATAATGACTCAAGGTTATCGTGTACAGCCACCAATAAAATCACTACCAAAGAGGGATTTGTATGCGAACGGAGTACCCAGCAGCATCTTTTCCCTCCTTTACCCTCTGTTCCCAGCCCCATGCCCTGGCTGCGGCAGCCCACCCGGGCAGCTGCTGGTGCAGGTGTGGGGGCTGCTTGCCCCGGGTCTGACGGCCAGCACAGACCTCACAGCTGCTGCCCTGGCCGTCGCGGCAGGGCTCGCACAATAGAGGAGGTGCTCAACAGGTCCCTGCTTCAAAAAGTGTGAAAGAACATGGGGAAGGGCACAGGGAACCCCACCAGCAGGCCACCAGACCTCGCCCTCTGCCCACCACCCCTCTCTGGCTTTGCTCACGGATGCTGTGCGCATCACTCCCACAAAATTCACCTGCCCACAGGGCACGGTCCCTCCGGCCCCACTGCAGCAGCCAGGCTGGGCTGGTTCGGTCCTTCAGCACCTGGGACATGGCTGTGTCCCTCCATCCATCCCTCTGTCCATCTGCAGAGGGGGAACAGGGCTTCAGGAGGAGCCGTGGACAACCTGAGGTTTGTCTTGGTTAACCCTCCTCTTCAGACAGGTGCTGTGCACCAGCCCTTCCGCAGAGGGAACTCAGCTTCGAGAACATGGCCAGGGATCCAGCCTGTCTACGAGTTTCTATTTCATCTGTGGGCAGAACGGAGAAGGGAAATCAAAAGGAAGAGAAAGAAGGGAACCACCAAACTTGACAAAACTGATAGACTTTGTCCCACTGCTTTATTTTGGTACGCTCAGAGGAAATCTGTAGTATCTTGCCACTTCCACACAAAGAGCTGCACGGCACCCCCAGCACAGCGTTCACACGTGGTAACACCAGGTGCCTAACACGAAGAAGGCTCTTAAAATCCAAACACCTTCCTCCTCCCGTCGCTCTTCCCAGTTGCCCTGAAGCAATCATTTCTTTCAAGATGATTAACTTTCTGCCACGGTAGCAGCCCCATACAATCCTGAATTCTCTGTGCAAATGTTTCTTTATTAATGAAATTAAACATCAGAGACACATGCTGTCAGGATAAATTGATACAGTAAGCTCTTCTTTAGCCTGAGTCTGATAAATCATGTGCAACACTTAGAACAAGATTTGTAAGGGTTTATTAAAAAGCTCGGCTACTTTTCAGTTCCCAGGCTGTGATCCAATGAGGTTGAAACTAGTATCCCACTAAAATTAATTGGAAGTGCTGAACCATTTCATGGGGAATTCATTTCATACTTAAATATACATAAAAACAACCAGACTGGAATGACCTCTAACCATACGTATTTTTAAAAAAAAAAAAAATATTACTCTGAAAATATATGGAATTAAATTATACTTATCATTGACTATTACCTATAGTGATGGCCATAGCAGCCTCACACACCTAAAAAATTGAACATAAAATAGTTTTCAAAAGGATGCAGACAGCAGCAATTAGAAGTTAAAATTTACTGGTCTGGAGAAGTAGTTTGGTTTACTTTGTAATAGCCAGTCTTCTCTGTTCTCTGCTGTACCCTCTTCTTAAGAAGAGCACGAAAATCTTTTATTTTTAAAATTTTATTTTTAAAAATTTTTCTCCTGATTAAAATAGCTTCTCTCTAAGCACCATTTTTTGGAGGGGAGGGAGAATAGCAATTTTATTTTTTTTTTAATTCTCATGAAAATAAATGAAAGCAGAGAAGCAAAATGCATTTGTTCTGGAGTTTCTAAAATGGACTTTAACAAATGGACCGTAAAGTTTTCACAGTATGGTGCAGAATCAGCATCTAGAGGTGGAATTTGGTTTTTCAATGCTACCTGCCTGTGAAGATTAGCCCAGCAGTAGCCAAAGCAGTTATCTTTGTTTTCAGAACAAATCATTTGTCACCGGACCACAGGAGAAGAGAAAACAGGCACTAATATCTAGGCAATAAATTCACCTTCTCAGTTCATTACAAAGCTCCTTTGCCTGATTCAAAACATTCAGCTAAAGATCCATCTTACATAAAAGCTTCGTTGCATATCTTTAATGTTCTTTCCTGGACTCAGGAGATTTCATGTACTTTAAATATTTTAGAAAGTAGCATTACAAGGATTTTATAAACGTGGCACTTATGCCTGCAGTTCAACCGCACAGAAAGCAACCCGTGTGAGCACAGGTACGTTAGACGTCTGCACCAGCATTTCAGACACAGACAGAAAAAAGAGCACGGAGTCTTTCAGTTCTCTGCTTGAATACTCTCCTTGAGGGCTCCCACACACATCCATTGATGTGTTCGGGATCGCCTCCCTTTGGAAGGTGCCGGGTCATTAAGGGCACAATTCCCCAGAAACGCTCATTAGAGTGGAGAAGGTTCAGAGATCAAGATCTGGACACGTTGTCCTTGCCTTGAAGGAGCTGCACAGCAGCTCTGCGTTCCTCACCAGCACTGGGAGAAGTTCAGGACCCGACCCCTGAGCACTACTGCTGCTCCATTACAAAGAGGCTCAACCTGAGGCAGACTGGAGCCCAATACTGCCAGAGGAGCAAGTCCCGGGGAGGGAGAGGAGAGCAGACAGCCAGAGGGGTAGAACATGTGTCTAGAACAGGGTTTGCCTGCCACGGGAGGGCTTCTGGGTTTGTCTGTGATGGCAAACTCCTTCCCCAAAGCCAGTACGACTATCAAAAGCCTCCAAGCCCCAAAGTCCAGCTTGCAGGAGACATCACACAGCCTCAGTCTAAACATGGTCCAAGGCATAAATGTGATCTGCCACCTCTTTGACACAGAGCTTCCTACAGTGACCCATTTCATTGCGATGTACCTTCCCCCAGAACTCAACAGACAAGCGCAAAAGGGGTTAAATGCCTCTTGTCTTTTTTAAGACGGTATCAGGCTTTCCATACAGGATGAGCTGTAGGACTCCCAGCTGTCCAGGAGTGGTTGGGAGCAGGCAGGTGCTCCCCCCGCTGCAGACCTCCTTTGGCAGCGGGTGCAAACCCCTTTGGGGCTCCACCTAAAGCCATCTGAGGGAACCCGCTGACCAGCTCTCCACCTTCCTCTGCCCCATCAGAGGCCGTACAAGACACCAAGACAACACCTGCGGTACCATCCCCGGAGGAAGGTCAGGGTGCTCAGCACCCGCTCACCAGACCCTTTTTCCCCAGCCCAGAGCATTCCCTTCACACAGGACTGTTGTGCGCGGGCGGTACGCGCATGGATGTTTAACACCAGGACCAGCTGTCTGCACAGACCACACATCTCCATCAGCCGACGTAACAGACCTGCACATCACTCAGCGAAGCTGGGTGTACCCTGGGAGACTGTCCCTGCCCCCAGGTTTATCAGGGTTTCAGAGTCATGTGCTTCTTCTAGAAAGCCTGACTTCTTCATCTGTGAGTTCGCTACAGTCTCCTTGGAAATTTATTTGCCTAATTTTCAATGAAATCCATGAGAAGTTCTACAAAGTAAGATTTATTATTTTTTTTTTTCCTTCTTACAGCACACAGCCCCTTGTGGATGGATCTATTCTGGATCCGGTCCAGACTAACAGCCCAAGTTAATTGCAAGGCTGCACTTCACTCCTTTACAGGCACGCTGCTACAGTCAGAAAGCATTGTCACCCTGTGGCCGCTGGCCAAGAGCTGAGGGCACTGGAGAGACCACGGCAGCTGGGGCATCTCGAATACCTGCATCAGCAGAGGAGCTGTAAAGGAGTTTACCTCTCCTCTCCAGAAGAAACAAGAGTCGTTCTCAAGCAGCTTGATTAACTGCCACAGCATTTTCTACCCAGACTTTAGTAAGGCCTTCAACACGGTCTTCCACAGCATCCTCCTAAATAAAT
>NW_009597500.1:0-17946 GCF_000690535.1 Cariama cristata
ATATTATATTTTATTATTATATATCTTTCTTTACACTTCTTTAAATGATCCTAACATTTAGGAAAACTGGTGAAAACATTCACTTATTATTGAACATGTGATTATAACACACACATAAGATATTTATAAGAGAAGATTGAGATATAGCAACAGGTTATATATTTAGAACACTAAAAATGTTCTTTAAAAGTTCTGGTTCTCAATACATTTGGTTACAATAACAGAGAAAATGCTACTAATATGCCACAATTAGCCCACAGAACCTGTGTTGCATGAGTTCAGAATTAACTGGTTGTAAAGGTAAAAATATACTTGTAGAGAAGCAACATTATCTTTCTTTCAGATTATATTATAACCTTCTCTGTTTCGTGACTCTACAGATCACCTTTTGTGACTCAGGTACTATGGTCAGCACACAGCTACTGAGAAAAACTGAATTGTGTTACATATTTCCTTCCACTTCCATTTGCTGTGTTGCATATTTGAGAGCAATATCAATTTTTTTTTGAAAAAAAATACAGATTAAGAGTGGTTTCCATTTTATTTTACTGAAAATAATTTGTAATAGATCATTAAGAAGGTAAAACTCCCATATTCTCAACAGACGCATTTTCAAAATGCCTAACTATTCTATGAAGATTTGATTGATTCAGGTTTCTATTCACACAATGACAGCACTCCAGAAGACCTAAGTTACTTGAAACACCTCTAATTTGGGGGACAAAAATCTTTCCATTAATAATATTTCTGTGCTGTACCAAGATTTTCTGCAGGTCCATTAGGGTTGCTTTCCTAATCACTCTTCCTTCAGTAGAAATGACTGCACGACTTATGAGATTCTCACCCTCAGTAAGGATAATCTTAGGAACAATATAGATTTTATCAAAAGAAGGAGGTTCTTTTTCTCCCAGATTTTAAGCTTTATTAAGTAGTAAAGTGAATTTTGTACTAATAGTAAGTGGCTAAATGAACTGGAATTTTTTAACCACAACTGCAATACTGCCTGGGGGAAAAAAAAGTTCACTTTGAGCCACAAGACCTGCTTTTTGACTTGAGGTACAGTTTACTCTGCATAGACATCTGCCCTTTGATCCTTCTGTTGTGCTTGCAAGATGTGAACTATTGTCATAACATGCAATTGTTTTGTAATGTGGTTCTTTATCCTTGGCTTTTGAACTCACACCACCATCACATTTCACAGAGCCAAATAACTGTCAAACTAAAAGAACGTTCAAACTCAACCTAAACTCAACTCAGTCTAAACTGGCTTCAAAAATATGACCTAGAGGCTAAAGCTTTAATATTCTAATTTTAGCTTCCCAAGCTATTAAACTGATAGTGTTAAGAATTTTAATACATTAAAAGTCATGTATTCTTATAAATAATATGAAGTTCATCAAAAAAGCTTTAATAATTGCCTCCTGTAACTCCATGATCACAAAAAGTAAAATATTGCATCTTATTTGCCTGTATCTACATTTTCTGTCTTTTTCATAAACCATAACAAATTAATTCTAAATAATGAAGACCTGTTGTCTCCTCTTGGATGTATCTTCATTATCATTCAAATTGCCGCAGACATAATCCTGTTCATCCAAGTTTGCATGTGGAATCTCACACACAGTGAAGTCTGAGGGATACGCTTTATATTTCTGCAATATCAAAATTTCACCCTTAAGAACAATTTTATGTTGACATTTTCAGGGCTGAAACTGTTCTCACCAAGCAGAGAAAAATAAAGCACTGAACTTCTGCTTAAAAGAAACTGGTATATAACAGAAGCAACCTCTATTCAATTTTGAATAAGTTTTATTATTATGAAATTTTGCTAAATTAATTTCTGTAAGAGATAAAGTTTGCACAATTTGGGTTTCTTTTTTCCATAACATCTGAAACAGAAAATGTATGGAAGTTGAAATGTGTATATCATTGTATATCTGACATACATGCAGAATTACAAAACTGATAGAAATCTTAAAAAACTCAACCTTTGGTATAAATTGAGACTTTTTTTTTTTCTTCCCATTTTTTATCTCCCATTGGCTTTTCATTGCTATTGATTCCTTCAAGGAAATTTCTTACATTTTATAAGGTGACAGGATTTCAGCCTAGGAAATTGTAAGAAAATACCTTTATTCAAGATTTTCAATCTTAAAAAATATATAGGTGCAGTAAACCAAGTCTTCTTTAACTGTGAAATATGAACATTAATATTAATTTCATATTTAATTAAAAAAGACACTACTGCAAGAGAAGGTAGGTTAGATTTGTATTTATTAGATTTTTCTTTAAGAATATGAATTTATTCTGAGAACAGGTTTATTAACTTGGGTAAAAAACATTATTGCATGGAAACTACTTGTACTTTTACAGAAAGAATAACCAAGTCAAGGGGATAATTTTGTTACTTCCAACAAAAGTACTTTATATTTTAGCTAATCAAATTAAATAAAATTATGATCAAATGACATGATTTAGATCACACTGTGATCTGTTACTGATTTGGAAAGGCAAGAAAAAAAAATCCTTCAAAAGGAAACTTTGTATCAAAATGGAATTTTGTTGTTAGCATTCACTCAAATAAATAGACACTGTGTGAAAGCACTTCTGCATTTAGACAAAGAGGTAGTAGGTGACACCATACTTCAATGATATCGCAAAAAAGAAGTCAGTCTAAAGACTGATAAGAACAAATAGCTGCCTGGTTTAAAAAGTAACAGACTCTAGACTCAGTGATCTTTATATATTAGAATCAGAAATAATTTAGCCTGTTTACTTTGTAAATTCTCCATTTATCAACAAGAATAGAACAAAGCAAAAAATAAGAATCTATGCTGCATCAGTGGTCCTAACTGCAATTCATATATATCATAATGACCATTTCTACATCAATAGAATATGTGACCATCACTCCTGTTGTCTCTGCTCAGAGTCTAAAAGTAAAAATTAAAAATAAACTTATTTCAGATAAAAATTTCTAGCCATGGACTGTTATACAAGATTTACCAGAGTGTTGTTAAGATCAACAGAAACCATGATGTAATTTATTAGAGCTTCATAAAAGTTGCTTATCTAGGGATCATTGACAGGACACAGTGACCCCTTAAATATATGAGCCCTTCCTTTAGTCAGGAAAAAAAAAGCCTCTACAGATTTGTCATACTGGCATGGGAAGGGGGAGAGAAAATTCTGGAAAAAGACTGACAAGTAGTTGAGAAATAGATCACTAAAATTTGAAAAGCTGACAATATCAAACATTGCTGAGTGACTCACACTTTACTAAACTAACTACAATAATCACTCAGATTTCCAGATGTATAGGAACCTAGGATTTCTGGAAAATAGGCACTGAGCATGTATGAATCAATTGCTCTGTTCGTGTGACATAAAGTTGATCTGTAAATACAGAACAAATCTTATGCCTCTGTGATTCAGACTTCCTACATATGAAATCAATCATAGACTTACAATTTGGGGAATTTGCCAAGAAAGCCAGGAAGACATTTCTCAAATTTTGTCACACAGACACAACACTGAATGATATTGTTTTAGCAGCTAAATCTGAAATGACAATTTAGCTGATCAAAGCAATAGATCTACACCAACTTACCACCTCACCACAATGTCCTCACAGCACAATCAATGACTGGAGGATTAAAGTGTAGGACTCTTCAGGATTTCCCTGAAAGAGAAAATAAAACATTTTTTATTTGCATTTCTACAGTAACACCAATAAATTCTGAAGGGTTCAAGAAACAGAAAAGGTTAGTACACTAAATAACTTCTGCAAATTGCTATTATTGAAAGGCAGCAAAACAAAGTGGAATTTCTAGAGTAACTCTAATGTAAAACAGTCTAGGTCATAAATGGTCATATATTAAATGATTTGAATCAGATATTTTCTGATTAAAGTATTCATGAAACAAAAACTGCATTTTCAACCACATTGTCTTAAACACTTTCTTGGTGCGTCACTGTGCTAGATCATCTCTTTTTCAGTGTACTATTTTTAATGCAAAAATGTAATCTTTTAACTGAGCTTATGCTATTAGCTCATTAAGTACACCAAAGGTATTACCAAAACATGCAGTACTTGCACAGGCAGTGTGCTAATCAGTAAATTACCTTAACTGTTTGTGAAAACAGAACTGTAGCCTTGCTGAAAATAAAGCTATCTGTTCACAAACCAGTGTCAATCTCTACCATATGGATGTCCATTCTAACTCACTTATTTAACTCTTTCTCACTAGAAATCAGGCTTATAGAGGTTCTATAAAATACCCTAGCCAAAACTGATGAGTGTCAAGTACACATTGAATGCAGGAATCATCTTTATAGTATATATTTGAATGTCGCTGTAGGAAGATACAATTAAAAAGCACCTTTCCTTTCAGTTGTGCATATCTTCATACTTTGCTTTTGGATGGGTTTAATTATTCCTTAGCTCCACACTGTCTGATTTCTTATTATTTGTAGCTTGGGAGGAAAAGATAATTGCTTTTGTGACAATAGCATTTCTATCATACAAAGATATTCCTTTCTAAACTGACTTTTTTCTTTTGTTTCTTTTCTACATCTTATTCACATCTTCTTTTTCCACTTTTGTGAAATACATTGTCCTATTGACCCTTCAGGTAAACAGTCTATTTTGGCTGCCAAATACTCTTAAGTTTTTTCATCACATGTGGATAGTCTAGACAAATGATGATCTATCTTTTCTTCTATAATAAAAGATGGCTTTGGAGGGAAAAAAGCAAATAATGGAAAAAAAAACAAACCACAAAACAAAACCAAAACCAACTGTTTTCTCATTATTGTATTAAGCAGGAGGTTTCTTTTTTTGTGTGGGGCTGAGGTTGGTATTTTCATACTGTAGTAATTTGTTTATTGCTTCACCTGTGCCATCTTCATAGGACCTCTTATCTATAACATGATGGTTTTGTCCTTTCTCTGTTCTTGTTTTCTAGCTCTAACTTGCCTACTTGTCTTTTCAAGTATCCATCTTTCCCTTCTTGAATTTCATGTACCTTAGTACTTCTTATGCTCCCACCTTCCCACTGTCTTCCATAAATATCCAATTGTTCAATATTTTCACTCTTCTCTCTTTTAGTGGATAACAACTGTCTTCGCCTGACCAGAGATACTCTACTGTACATCTCATCCTTCTTGTACTATCCTCTACGGACCTTGATAACATCTTCACTTTCAGTACTTCCTATTCCTTTATTTTGCCTCTGGAATACATGTTCCACTTAAAATACAATCATGAACAAAACAACAAAAGCAGGAGATTTTGGTCTTCATGCTGCTGGTGTGCAGGGCATTGTAGACTTTATCCTGCCAGACACCCCTGCCAAAAATCCCCCCCTGATAGTATAACTGAAACATATATTGTGACAGTAAGAATGAGGTAATAATGCAGATACACAAAGACTGTCAGCTTTTTAGTCTTTTGGTCCCCTCTTACATAAAGTGGACATTCAGCACATTTTGTAAATGTGTGTGGTATCCACAAAGAAGTTAATTACTCAATATTGAAAAGTTAATCTTGAACTAAGACAAGCAATAAGAAAAAAGAAACATTTTCTATTACCCCAAAATACAATAAGCAAACTGCCACTTTCTGTCATTCTATTGAGTATGATAGTTCTCTGAAACACTTTTTGTATTCAAGGATCATATCCTGCAAGCTCAAGAACAGTCCACTCCAACAAGCAGGAAGCCAGGCAAAAAGTGTTAGGGGGGCTGCATGAAAGAACAAGGTGCCTTTGGCAAAACAGACAGAAAAAGGGAGTATATGAAAGGTGGAAACAGGGACAGGTAATCTGGGAGGAATACAGAGACATTGTCTAAGCATGCAGAGATGCAAGTAGGAAAATCAAAGCCCAGGAACTGAATCTGATGAAGGATGTCAAAAGCAGCAAGAAAGGCCTCTATATTAACAGGTAAAGAGAGACTAGGGAAAATGTGGACTCATTGCTGAACATGGCAGGGGCCTTGGTGAAACAGGACATGGAAAACTCTGAGATACTGAATGTCTTCTTTGCCTTGGTCTTAACTAGCAAGACCTTCAAGGAATCCCAGAGACCAGGGGAAAAGTTTGGTGCCACAGGTCCATCACTCCTTATCTCCATCCCTGGGAAGGTGATGGAGCAGCTAATCCTGGAAACTATTTCCAGGCAGCTGACTGTCAAGAAAAACACCAGGAGCACTCAGTGTAGATTCACCATGGGGAAGTCATGCTTGACCAACCTGACAACCTTCTATGGTGAAATGACAGGCTTGGTTGATGAGGGGAGAGCGATGGATATCGCCTGCCTAGACTTCCATACAGCTTTTCACACTACGCAGAGTAACACCCTCACAGAGACAATAATGAAGTGTGAGCTGGATGAGCAGAGAGTGAGGTCGATTGAAAATAGGCTAAACGTCTAGTTCAGAGCATTTTGATCAGCAATAAAAAGTCTACTTGGAGGCCAGTAACTAGCTGTATGCCCCAGTACTAAGTAATACCATGTTCAATGGCTCCCTTAAAAATCTAGAGGATGGGTCAGAGTGTAGCCTCAGCAATTTTGCAGATGACACAGAATTGGGAGGAGTGGCTGATACAACAGATGTTTGTGCTGCCATTCAGAGGGATCTCAGTAGGCTGAAGAAATGGTCTGACAGCAATCTCATGAAGTTTAACAAGCAGAAGTAGAAAGCAGATTTGTGCAAATGGCCCTGAGGGTCCTTGTGGACACCAAGCTGAACATGAGCCAGCAATGTGCACTTGTCACAAAGGCGGCCAACATCTTCCTGGTCTGTAGCAGAAGAAGTGTTGCGAGCGGGTCAAGGCAGATGATCCTTTCCTTTTATTAAGCACTGGTGAGGCCACACCTGGAGGCCACACCTGGTCTGCTTCTGGGATCCCCAGTATAAAAGAGATATGAACATACTGGAGAGAAACAATGAAGTTCCATGAAGATATTGAAGGGACTGGAGCATCTCTCCTGTGAGGAAAGGCTGAGAGAGCTGGGACTGTTCAGCCTGGAGAATAGAAGGCTCAAAGGTAAACTCATCAATGTATATAAATACCTGAAGGGAGGGTGCAAATAAGATGGAGTCAGGCTCTTCTCTTTGATATCCAATGACAGGACAAGAGGCAATGGGAACAAGGAAGCACAGAAGGGTCCATCTGAACATCAGGAAACAGCTTTTTACTGTGAGGGTGATTGAACACTGGCATAGTTTGCCCAGAAATGGCTGTGGAATCTCCATTCTTGGAAATACTAAAAAGCCATCTGGACACGGTCTTAGGCAAACTGTTCTAAGTAGCTCTGCTTGAGCAGTGAGGTTAGTCCAGTTCCAACGTCAATCATTCTGTGATTCTGCAATATTTTATTCATGGCACTTAGAATTTGTGATTTTTCCGCTCACCTAGGCAGACTGATTGATAATTATCCTCCATCTTTTTCTATATCTTATTGGTGATATTCAGAAGCCACAGTATTCCTAGTGATTCAGAAAAAAATAAAAGGCAAGTAAATAGCAATAAATAGCAAATAGTGATGAATGTTTCCCCCTAAAAATCATAACTAGATTAAGATGATATTAAAGGAAATAATGAAAGCTTATTGGTTCCTCAGATTCTTTTTTTATGAGGTAAAGCACAGCTAAGAGATACGGAAATAAGGCTATTTCCTGAAATAGGAAATAGTTCAAGAAAATGCCAACAAAGTGTAAATGGTATGGCTTTAAAATGTTCTTTTTTTCCCTGGATTTAAATTTAAGCATGATCGTGGATTTAGTTATTTATGACCTCCAACTACCCAAGCTTGTAGAGACATAAAAATCTCATCACCAAGATTCCTGAATATTCATGGAATGTACAATATGGCCTTCATCCAAATCTCACTGAAATCAACAGGAATCTTCCAATGATCTGATTAGGCTTTGGCCTGGCCTTCCAGACTCACAACTTCATGCAGCACATGAATGAAGACCAAGAGTACCACTATAGACTAAGAACTCTCAATTGTCCAAGCTAATCATAACTTAATGAAACAAAAAATATTTTTGCATATTTCAGGATTTAAAAATCTGATTTCTCTCCTTTCCCAACAGCAAAATAAATTGTGAGGTATCATGGTCAAACTAAATCTAGATTTTTTCAGTGGAAAATCTCACCCAGATCTACTACAAAACAGAAAGTAAATGAGATTACACAGAATCTCTACATGTTGCAAATTTAAAAGTACTAGAACACTGTAAAGGAATATGGACTGGAAAGCTGACCATGTACAATCTCTTTTGCAAAGTGAGCTTTACAAAAGAATAAAAAGGCCTCTTTTCTATTGTTTACAGTCTAAGGAAGTTAAAGGGGCAAAGTAGAAACATGCAGTGGCCTATAGTCACTTTTCCAGGTACTGGTCAAAGTTAACATTTGCTAGCAAATACGAATTTCTTACTCTCATGCACCCTCAGATGAAATCAAAACAAATGTAAATGAATGTATTTTCTATTTTCTTCTTAAAGCTTTGTGATTTTAGATGTGTATATGGAATTATAATAAGATAATAATTACAAAATAACCAGTCATTATAAATAGAGTGTTATGTGTTTGATCCCATAACTGGGTTTCTGGAATGTGCATCAGACTTTGGGTGATGAGCACTAAGGCTAACAAAGAAGTTATTATTTGAGGCCTTCTGTAAGAAATTTGCAGTATTTATATGCATGTTAAATCATGTTTATACATATGGGCTTTTTTAAGTACTGCTTAACAGGCTGTATTTTGATCCTGACAGCCTAGCCATTCTGAATTCCTTCCTTTTTCCATGTCTGGGAACAAATACAGGAGGAAGTCATCCTGAACTGACAAACATTTATTCCACCCCACTTGCCACTCACATTACACACTTTCTGTGCAGAAGCAAGTACAAGATGGTTTGAAAATAGAAATCAAACTATTAATTATCCTTCTCGATCATCTACCAAAGGTCTTGGGAGTCTAAGGAGGTCCCTGCTGACTGGAAGCTAGACAACGTTATTCCAATTGACAAGAAGGGTGTGAGGGAAGACCCAGGGATCCACAGACCTGTTAATCTAACCTCAGTTCCTGGAAAAATTATGGACATAATCATACTGAGTACTATTTAAAGGCATTTAAAGAAGAATGCAATCATCAGGCACAGTCAACACAAGTTCACAAAGGGAAATTCCTGTTTAACTAATTTGATCTCCTTCTATGATAAGGTTACCTGCCTAGTGCATGAAGGGAAGGTGGCAGATATAGTTTTTCGATTTTAGTGGATTTTGATACCGTCCCTCACAGCACCCTTCTGGACAAGTTGTCCAACTGTGGGATGAGTGGGTTCACGGTGCGCTGGGTGAAGAACTGGCTGAAAGGCAGGGCTCAAAGGGTAGTAGTCAATGGGGCTACCTCTGGCCGGAAACTGGTCACGAGTGGTATTCCTCAGAGTTCAATTCTAGGGCCAGTTCTGTTCAATATATTCATTAACAATCTGTCTGCAGGAGCTGAATGCACCATTAGCAAGTTTGCTCATGATACCAAAGTGGGAGGTTCTGTTGACTCTCTTGAGGGACCTTGCAAAGGGATCTAGACAGATTGGAGCATTGGGCAATCAATGGCATGAAATTTTACAAGTTCAAATAATGGATTCTGTATCTTGGACAGAGAAACCTTAGGCAGAAGTCTAAACTGGGAGAAGAGTGACTGGAGAGCAGCCCTGCAGAAAGCGATCTGGGGTGCTGGTTGACAACAGGCTCAACGTGAGTCAGCAGTGTGTCCTGGCAGCCCAGAGGGCAAATCACACCCTGGGGTGAATTAAATACAGCACAACCGGCCAGTCAAAAGAAATGATTATCCTGCTGTATTCAGCGTTGGTGTGGCCTCACCTTGAATACTGTATGCAGCTCTGGGCCCTACAATTTAAGAAGAATGCAAAGGTCTTCGAATGCATCCAGAGGAGGTCAACAAAGCCAGTGAAAGGGCTGGAAGGAATGTCCTAAGAGGAGAGGTTAAGGGCTTTGGGCTTGTCCAGTTGGGAGAAAAGGAGGCTGAGGGGTGACCTCATTGCTTCTGAGGAGAACTGGAAAGGGAGATGCTGATCTCCCTGGTATCCAGTGATAGGATGTGTGGGAATGGTTCAAAGCTGCATCAGCAGAGGTTCAGATTTGACATTAAGAGACCTTTCTTTACCAAGAGGGTGGTCAGGCCATGGAACAGGTTTCCTAGAGAGGTGGTCAATGCCCTAAGCCTGTCAGTGTTTAAGAGGCATTTGGACAATGCCCTTAACAACATGCTTTAACTTTTAGCCAGTCCTGAAGTGGTCAGGCATTTAGACCAGGTGATCATTGTAGGTCCCTTCCAACTGAAACTATTCTATTCCACAGGAGCAACAGCAGGCTTTCCGTGTTGGCCATTTTCTTCACAGACCTGAATTATCACCTGCATTTGAGTAAATCCGAAGAGCAACAGCCCTTTTCACCTGTGCAGCCAAGTTCTGGGCCTTCAGACATCTCCTGGCATCCCACCCAGTTCTATAGGGGCTTTGTCACAGCAGGCAGAAAACTGGCAGTGGCCATGTCGCAGGGGAGTTGGTGACATGGCCAGTATAGGGAGGTTATAAAAAGAGCTGTGCAGTGAGACAACCTAGGCTGCAGGTGAGCTGGTGGGTGAGCAAAGGCTGTGTTGAGAGTACAGGAAAAGGGGCAGGGAAGGGAACAGCAGAGCCACAGGCAAGGAGGCAAGGCCTGCCTGTGATGCAACTGATAGCAGCTGCTCTTCCTTTGCTTTTAGGGCCAGTGGTCCCAAAGAGGACACGACCAGATCATGGCACACTCCTGTCCTCAGCCTCTCAGTGTGAGATATTTGCAGCTTTCTACAAGGACATTAACATAAATATAAGGACTCAAAATAACGTCTGGCTGGTGCTATTTTCAAGCTATTCAGCTCTTGGCACCAGCACCAGCTATGTAGTGGCCATGTCACAGTCAGCAGCAGGCTGGCGGTGGCCCATGTCACTGCGTGGTTGGTGACATGGCCAGCCCAGGACAGGTGTCTTCTGGCTGCCAGGGAGACTTGGGACTGACAGCCTTGGTCTGAGGCTGGCAGAGCCCTGGGCAGGGGTTGCCTATGGTGACCAAGGGTGGCTGCTCCCATTGTTTGTTGATACTGTCCTGTTTTTCAGAGCCTCAGGCCCAGACACGGACACAACTAGAACATGGTGCATTCCCATCCCCTCCTTCCTCAGTCACTCAGCCAGAGATTTCTGCAGCTTTCTACAGAGCTATTGACAACGACAAGTACACACAGCCCCAGTCTGCACCAGACCATGGTCTCACATGCAGCTGGAAGCTACCCACAGCCATGGACAAGAGGAGATCCATGACTGAAATTTACATGAAATAAAGTTTCTGATTTATGAAACCATTGGCTGGTTCTTCTGCTTTGTGTGGGGTTTTTGGGGAAACCTTTTGGGCTTCTCCTTATGCAACAAGAGCCAGGATTTATTAAAGCTGGCAGCATGCATATAGCAATGGTAAATGGTGTCTCAATGCCTATTTGCCTCACTTCCACATTGACAACTGTGATCCCCCTTCCTCTCAATCTTAAATCTTACTTGCTTAACTCATTGATTCTTCAATCTCATATCAGCAGATAAACAGAGACAGTTTCATCTTCATGAACTTTGCAACTTTTTATGTGTATTTGACAATTACCCGAAAGATAAAATAATTTACTTCAACATGTGATCCAATCATCTGAATGTCAAACTGCAAGCAGGATAAAAATATAATGTGCTCATGTAATTGAATAACTGTACATTCCTTCTGAATTATCACTTAAAATTTACATCCTTTATTTCCTGTTTTTACAGGAAATAGTATTGTACATCAGAAATTACAGTGATAATTATGGATTACAAATAAGAATCTGATAGCCTTCTGTGATGGCATGACTGGCTGCGTAGATGAGGGGAGAGCAGTGGATGTTGTCCACTTTGACTTCAGCAAGGCTTTTGACACTGTCGCCCATTACACCCTCAGAGCTAAGCTCAGGCAGTGTGTGTTAGATAAGTGGACAGTGAGGTGGACTGAGAACTGGCTGAATGGCAGAGCTCAGAGGGTTGTGATCTGCGGTGCAGAGTCTAGTTGGAGGCCTGTAGCTTGTGGTGCTCCCCAGGGTCAGTACTGGGTCCAGTCTTGTTTAATTTATCCATCAATGACCTGGATGAAGGGACAGAGTCTACCCTCAGCAAGTTCACTGACGATACAAAACTGGGAGGAGTGGCTGATACACTGGAAGACTATGCTGCCATTCAGGGAGACCTGGACAGCCTGGAGAGTTGGGTGGAGAGGAACCTGATGAAGTTCAACAAAAGCAAACGTAGGGTCCTGCAGCTAGGTAGGAATAACCTCATGCACCAGTGCTGGCTGGGGGTTGACTTGCTGGAAAGCAGCTCGGCAGAGAAGGACCTGGGAGTCCTGGTGGACAAGTTGACCATGAGGCAGTGATGTATCCTTGTGGCCAAGAAGGCCAATGGAATCTTGGGGTGCATTAGGAAGAGCGCAGCCAGTAGGTCACGGGAGGCTATCCTCCCCCTCTACTTTGCTCTGGTGAGGCCACATCTGAAATACCGTGTCCAGTTCTGGGCCCCCCAGTTCAGGAAAGATCAGGAACTACAACCTTATGAGGAAAGGCTGAGAGAGCTGGGTCTGTTCAGCCTGGAGAAGAGAAGACTGAGAGGGGATCTGGTCAATTCTTATAAACATCTTAAGGGCAGGTGTCAAGAGCATGGGGCCAGACTCTTTTCAGTGGTGCCCAGCAACAGGTTAAGGGGCAATGGGCACAAACTGAAACAAAGGAAATTCCATCTGAATATGAGGATAAACTTCTTTACTTTGAGGGTGACAGAGCACTGAAGCAGACTGCCCAGAGAGGTTGTGGAGTCTCCTTCTCTGGAGATATTGAAAACCTGCTTGGATGTATTCCTGTGCAACTTGCTGTAGGTGAATGTAGGTGAACCCGCTTTGGCAGAGGCATTGGACTAGATGATATCCAGAGGTCCCTTCCAACAGCGATGATTCTGTGGGGAAGCCAAGTACTTCCAAACATCAGAAGAATGAAGTTCTGAACCTTCTCCGGGATAGGGAGAGTGGGGTTAAAATCAGCCACTTCTTAAATAGCTTTTTTTTTTTTTTTTTTTCTCCCTGACTCCAGTCTTATTCTATGGTTCTAAATTTAGCTCAC
This sequence comes from Cariama cristata, assembly GCF_000690535.1. NCBI lineage: Eukaryota > Metazoa > Chordata > Aves > Cariamiformes > Cariamidae > Cariama > Cariama cristata. Next base: position 13,259 of record NW_009597500.1, read on the forward strand.
CATTTCATAATGGTGCCAAGTCTCTTATAAGTCTATATGCAACCAGGAAAGACACCTTTCTGATCTTAGGTGACTAGAGTACAATGCATTGCAATTCAAATGCAAACAAATCAAACAACAACCCCATAAGCCTGTCTTGAAACTTACAGATACCGAATTTTTGAAAGTTTTCCATCTCCTACTTTATTGTTATACTCTTTTAAGAAACAACCAAAATATTTCAGAGTCTTTATTACTATTAGAGGCCAAAAAAATAAACTGGAAAAATCTCAACTTCAGCTCTGAAAGGTGCCAAATGATTCTGAAGTGCTGCTACCTCTCACCTACTGAGGAAGAACTCATTATTCTGAACTGGTATCTGAGTTTGCAGAATGTTTATTCCTTGTTAAAAGCAAAGAAATGTAAAGTAGTATAAACTGCAAGGGAAGCATATCTGTGTGTTTGGAGCATTTATTTATTAATATGATCTTGCAATGCCTTCAAATGTGGTGAAACAAGGTTGTATGTAACAATGGACTAAGTCAATCATATAGAAGTCAGGAACGTTTCATTATCAGCTATATTTTCCACAATCACAGTGGAGCAGAGTGAATAGAAATATGCAAATAATAATGGATATATGTTGTCAGTGCTGGAGGCCGAATAACACCATTCAAATTACTACCCTGAATACACATTTCGTTACATTTTAACACTGCTGTGTGTATGGCAGAGATTTCTTAGGCTGATGCTATACACAGGTTAGTATTTCGTTTATGTATATAAAAGCATCAATTAACTTTTTTAATTAAGTTCCTTAATTAATCTTCATGTCATAGGAATGCTGGTTAAGCAATATCAACTCATAAAATATGTCCTGAAAAGCTGATGCACTACCCATTTCCCCGTTTTATAAACATATGCAAATATAAGGTTCCTTGTGAATGAATCCACTCTTTTATCAGTACTCTTTGTATGCTAAACTATGTATTTTAGCTGTTTGTATTGAGTTTGCTTGCCCCAAGTACATGGGCTTTCCTCACTTGCAAATTATTAACCTGTCCAGTTCACCACTACTGAAAGACTTTCTTCATGTTCAATATAATTTCCCTTTCTGTTAATATTGCTATTTTTCTTCAGCTATTCTTAAAAAAACCCAGTATTTCCAACCAAAGGAAGTAAAACTATTACCTAAAATATATTCTATTTACTAGCAGAAGTACAGCCCACTTTAAATAGATTCATTTATTGTCATTTTCTTGAAGAGTAATAAACACATTCTGTGTCCATTTAAAAGAAAGAGGGGGAAAAAAGTGAGAAGAAGAGTTACAGATCTGTGTCCTAAAAACATAAATCAGAAGAAAAAAAGTTAGGATGAACTATTGCACAGTTGTAGTAGTGGGATAGAAGTTTGGTAAGACTAACTTTTTCCTATACTTGGGGGCATGAACGCCTTTCACCCCACCCCTCCCTGCACTGTTTTTCCCTACCTAACTTTCCATGGCTGTTTTCTATTCTTATTCAATTTCTTTTAATAATTTCACTGTTAGAGCTCATTTAATTCTCATCTCTGTATCATTAACGATATCAGTATATCAGCATAGCTATGAGTCTAAATCTTAGACAATAAGATCTCAAAAATCACCAAGATCAACAGCGCAGATGAGGATCATAGGATATCTCTGGAAACCCCTCTATTTGGTTTCCTAAACTTGCAGACACAGAAAAATCTCCATTACTTCATAAGTGGCCATTGTTTATTTAAAAGAAAAAAAAAGGAAAAAGAAAGAAAATCATTCCCAGGAAGAGAATGGTGGGTTATATTGCTATAAATATCAAGAGGATGATATCACAACACCCCTACAAAGGATCAATAGGCTTTTCCCTGCTTCAGAAGAAAAGGACTTATAAAATTCCTGTGATATTTTTTACAAAAATGCTCTTTCCCCAAAAAAACCTCTTGTGTCTCCAGAACATTTATTTCACAGCTCTAAATATAAAATATATGAAAGCGAATGTCACAGTCTCAAACCTTGTTTCTAAGTCCTTGTCATGCAGTGTTACAAGCTATAGAGCGAAAAGACATGGACCTTGCCAAGTTGCTGCCAGCAGATTTTGGAGACAAACTGTTCTGTTAGACTCTGTGTGTGACCGTGGTCAGGCCTCCCGTGGGTTTGTCACTGGTAAATAGGGATGACAGTCTTCTGCTATGTCACTGACATGACATGTAAATAAATTAATTGAAGAATACTGTGAAAGCATGTGAATCTATGTGAATGAATGTTATTTACTTCAATTTGACCTTATTAGGGCAATTCTCTTGTGGTTGTCCTTTAGCCTTCTTCATAATCACTCTTGTATTGAAATCATGGAAATTGATATCTATTGTATTTCATGCCCTAGGTATGCAAAACTAGCAGTTACCAGAGAGAAGCGAGTATGTCTTCCTGTCATGTTATTCTGGCCTCTCCGCTGTCACTCCTCTGACTCACAGTCAATGAGGCTAGGGAGCTCAGCACTGATATTAAAAAATAAGAGTTTAATTTTCTGCAAGTTACATCTTTCATGACAGTCTGATGAATGTCACATTAGCACAGGGAAAGGGGCAGAAGCACATGATTTGGGTCTTTTCTTTTGATGATAACTAGACTATAGATTGTTTTTTCCACAATGCCAAAAAGCATTCTCACGTATTTGGAAGTCACTGCCAGGGACAGACAAGAGAGCTCTTTAACAATTGAGCAACCTATCAGGACAAATGAGATTGTAGCCAAGCCAAATTTTTTCAAAAGGAATCTCTTTAAATAGTGTGGTTGTACACAGGATATGGCACAGATAGCAGATGGAATTAGGACTCATGAACAAGAAACCATTTCCATGCTCTAGGAAAGAAAGACACACCTACATCCAAACCAGAAAGTAGTGAGAAGGAATCAGGTAACTCTAACTCATAGTCAACATGGTACAAACAACTGTCAAGCTGAGATATCCTAGATCTGAGTAACTTCATTTAGATAGTGGAAACTGTTTAATTGCATTAACATAACACTGTCCGTTATATTAGTTATCTTCAGATTTAGACTGTAAAATGTATGTAGAAAACATCTGAAAATGGAAGCACTGAAAGAATGAGAATATTGATTTCATTATAAGCTGGATAAAGGAACTAGAAGTTGAATCTTCTCCAGACTAGAAGTACTTGGCCTAAATCGGAATAAGTGTCAGAGAGAAGGCTCAACACTTCCATCATTTCACTAAAAAAAATGTTTAAAAGTTACAAAGACTGTATAAAACTTTGGTATATACCTAGAATTCTCCCTTCATAGTGATTTTTTTCCCCATAGAATTGGAAAATATGATTTTTATTTAGAAAATTTATTTGACAAAGATATTGTACTGTAAAAAGTTGCTTGCTTATTAAGAGCGAATTTTCCTTGCTGATAAAATGCTCTCCATCAACAGTATCTCATAATCATTCTTAAGATGTATGAGCACACAGACAGTGTTTACTGGCAACTTTAGAAAGATGATGAACTTCAAAGTAAGGTGCAACATAAAGCATGTGAAAAATATGTATTGCTCAAATGAAGTTTATAGTGCAATATTCCTTATCTAACCATTTGCTTTTGTTCAAGAAAGAACACCAGATGTGTCTTTGGCTCCAAAGAGTATCGTCCAAGAGGAGAAAAAATATCTGTCCCTCAAATTAAATCATGTAAGTGTGAATAATTAAATAAAAATCAGAAATTTTAACATATAGGAAATCTGAGGCCTAATTTAGCTCGAACAAAAATGAAAAGTTCTGCAAAAACGCTAGAGAAGCCAGGGAGAAAGACATTTGGTGTAAAGTGGCCAGAGAGTATTTCCCATTTCTAGAGATTGTGGGAAAGGAGATCATAATGTAGATGTGCAAGAAGGATACTGAAATAGGTTGGTTTAGGTTTTTGTATCTAAAGTGTTTTATAAGAACAAAAGATATTTTGCCCTTAAATATGTTTCTCTGAATACTTTCCTGATCCCACATTCATGGTCAATCCAGATCATTCAAGGTCACCTGTGTATTAGCCCAGAAAGCCAGCAGCAGATGATGAAGATAAGAGTTGTATCTCCATTTGGAGATGAGGGGACATCCTCTCACTTGCCTAATCTCATTTTCACCAACAGACTGAAACACAGTATCTCTCAGGGTATGGCACAAGCAGGCAGCCTTCCAGGAATGACTACAGTGAAGTAAATCAGTGTTTCTCCTCCTGTAAAGTCATTCTCAGTAGTATTGCTATTTAGAGGCAGCACGATGAAGAATAATATCAAGAAACATGCATTGCCCCAGTGGGAATGTAGTAACACAGGAAGCAAAATAGAGGGGTTTCAGGCTGCTGTTTGGTAGAGATTTAAGCTCTAGTAAATCGGCCCCTGCGGAGAGATAAAGTGAAAATGTGTTTAACCCTTTTTCACCTATTAGAATGAGATCGGAGTTGTTTTACCTTGCATTTGACAAATTTTGCCAATTTCTAGTCCAATACTATTGCAAGAGCTCCTAAATCATAGGAAAAAAAATTAGTAGGGCAGACAGTACTGCCCTCCTCTATTAATATAAGTGTTAGTAATAGCAATATAAATGTTAGTATTTGTTTTTCATGAGACAGAAGTTCCTGGCAGGCTTATCATGGGCTGAGGCAAAAGCAGCAGTCAGGGCTGACCAGGATGTT
>NW_009597501.1:0-5780 GCF_000690535.1 Cariama cristata
AATAGTCCTGTTTTAGCCAAACCAGGGCAATAATCTCAGCTATACGGGAGGTCACACTACAGAGGCCATGAGCATTATCTTGCAGCCCTTAATCTCTTATATCATCTCACTCCTTGAGTATGTACACAGAGCCCAGCATTAATCTAGCATTCATCATTTCAGCAATAAGAAAGCTCAGCAAAATATAAAGATCTTTCCCTTTTTGTATACACGTGCTCTTTGTTTACTTTTGCTCTCATATGAATGTCATTAGAGCCCGGGGCGGGGGGAGGAAAAAGAGGAATGAAAGCGTCATTACATATTATTATAATTTAGTAGATATTACCTTGCCACTGAAGCTTCCATTTCTGATTTAAGTAAAGAAAGCCAAAAGGATTAGAAGCAGCTGATAAAAACAAACCAAAGCTACTGGAGTGTGATGAAAGCAAAGGAAGATTATTAATGTGTTGCAGGTACAGGAAAGAGATGCAATTACAAGATTCAAGGGAAATAAGGCAGAAAAAAGCATCTGCAGTGAAACTCTAATCCTTTGAAATGAATTAATTTACTAAATACCCCTATCATTTGAAGTTTAACATTCACAGCAAATATCATTTCTTGTCAGAAAAGCTTTGACAGAACACACTTTGAAATACTCGTCATCCAATTCCAAGAATAAGTAAGGATTAGAAATAATGTGGGGTTTGGGTGGGGTTTTTCTGTTTCGGTTTGTTGGTTTTTGGTTTTTTGGTTTTGGGGTTTTTTGGGGTTTTTTTTGTTTTTTTGGGTTTTTTTGTTTGGTTTTTGTTTGGTTTTTTTTTAAGGTAGCTATATACACTTAAATCACCATTATCCTTTCTGAGGGCACATTTCAAGGAAATTCAAAAGAAATATGAGGTTATTTTATTTTGTTTGTTTCTTTTTTTTCTTCTTGTTTAGGAAAAAGTGCTATGATCTTGACCACTAAAGTGCACCACCAAGCTGTTCATACTGTATAAAAAGCATGTGCACTGGCTTTCCTTCTAATCATATACAGATCAAACAGCCCTGCAAGAGATTGAGAAAAATCAATCATGTCTGAAAGTAATACTGACATGGAAAAATTAGCAGGTATACCAAAAGAGAGGAAGGTAAAGAGTAAGGAGGGCAGATCGTCCAGGACCTGACTACAAATTCCTGTCTAACATCTGGAATCCCCATTACTGGAGACCTTTACGAACTGGTTAGCGAGGGACGGGCTAGACAAGTGCCTGAAACACGTCCACTCCAGCTTGTTCGTGATTAATATCTCTTGTTTGCATTACAGCAGAGTGAGCCATGAACCAAGACCCTCTGGTCTAGCCACTGCACACATGGGCCTTTATTCCTACACGTTTGGAAAGGCTGGAGACCACTCACATTGTCCACATAATTTATTTTAAATGCTAAGATTCCTTGAACCTCTGCAGCGAGGCTTAATCACCATTCAGCATGCTTCTAGGTCTTTCCTTCTCCATGTCTAACCAAGCAGAACCTGCCCAATTTAACTTAAGTGCCATGAAAGAGGAGGGCAGCACACAGGAGGTGGAGTCATGTCATTCTCACCCGAGGTGTTCACTGAAGGATCAGTGAGGACAGCCTCAGCTGTCACGGGATGTGGGGAGCAGCAACCCCTCAGCCTCGCGTAATGCCTGGCAAGCTTCTGTAAGGTGCTGCAACCTCTTTACCATGAATTCAAAAGCTATTTTATAGCATCCGCATGTCCCTACACAGTATGCCTCAGCAGGGCTAGTCCCTGCATGGGAGAAAAAAAAAAAAAGATTCATCTATTTGCTCTACAATTCTTTGAACCAAGTATCATGCCTCGGACTTCATGCAAGGTTTTATTTGCTTTGTAGCGGCAGCAAGAATGAAATCTGAACAGAAACCTGTATCATTCTCACCTCTCCAGAACAGACCCCAGAATTCCCTCGGCCAGGGAGCCATTTGAGATAACTTTCCTTTTTAGATCACAGAGAACCTAAAAGGGAAAAGGAGATTTCCACAAAGCAAGCTGCTGAAACTATGCTCTGATAGATATTGCAACACTGATATTTGCAAGCGATCCTACCTAGGTGACAAAAACAAAAGACCAAACCACCATCCCAGCATTTTGACTCGGATACAAGCCACTATTCAAAGGGCAAATGCACCGCACACACACACGTACCCCTACGATGTTAAATATGGTTCACCAAAGCCCAGCTCACAGGCATGCGCATCCCATCTCCCAGACATCCTACTCCCTTAATACAGGCTAGATCAAATCAAAGGAGTCTGTCATCAGGGAAGCACGGAGCTGCAAAGACTTCCTGTCAGACGGGTAAGGAGGACAAGATGGTGACAAGCGTACCATCTGGCAATTTTCTCTTCTCCCCAGGCTGCAGCACACAGCCCAGATTAAAAACCTTGCAGGAAATGCTTCCTAGCCCCATTGCCTCTTGGCTTCTGTGTTACCCTCCTCCTCACACAACTTCAATGTGAATTGGGCAACGTACAGAGACCACAAAGTGATCCACAGTGGCTGGTACCACTGAAGCACTCACAAAACTACCTGCTCCTGTCCCCTTTCAGTTTAACTGTACAATGCCAGTTCCAGCACCACCCCAGGCTCCAGAGCTTGAGGAAAGCAGGCGGTGTGCTTGGAAGTTGCACAAAAAATAAATCATCAAGGAGCTGATCCCGTGGATCCCACACTTTCCAAAACCCACTTTGAACTGCATATGATCACTTTAGAAATCGGGGAGCCATCGCTATAGGTAAGGTACACTTCAACATAAGTAAAAGGAGAGAGAACCAGGCTCCATTCATCAGTTGAAGGGTAGGACTACAAATATTACATCTCAGCTTAAGGCTGAAGCATTATTCTGTAAACAGTTAAAATCAACATTTTGAAATTCAGCTTGGCACAAGCCACACCTAGAGTCTTAATGAACTTAAGTTTCTAAGCTCCATCTACTTAAAAAATTTACTCGCATTAGAAAGCCAAGGGAATTGTATCTATTCCTTTCACAAATAGAAACATATAAAAACCATATAAAAATATACATGACAAGTCAAGTTAAAGGGGAAGTTACTGGTACAGGACATGTTAGGTTTATTTAAGAAATGGTTAAAAATACAGTACCATGTAAAGAACTCAGCAGTCAAGAATGAACAGTTTCAGGAATAGTACATGACAACTTTCAAAAGATCTTCATTCTGCAAAATTTTCCAAGCATTTCACTTTTTTTTAAAAAAAAAAATTTCAATGGCCAATAGGAGTTGATACTAACTGGTTGCAGTATTCAGTCAGCAATGTTATAGAAACATAGGAGGTCTTACCACTTCAGCAGAACCCAAACACGCTAAAAATCATTTGCAGTGAAGCTTCCCCCCTCCCCAAAATAATTAACAGTCCCTTTCATTAAGGCATCATTGCACTGATATCAGCTTCTCTTTCAAAATACTGGGAGAGAAAGGAGGGGCACCAACCTTCCGGATTACCCAGCTACAGCTCTGGTATATAAACCCAGTCCAGCAAGGTGATCCCACGTTTGGATATGCAGATTGAAAACATTAAATCTGTTACGTCTGTCCTCCCCTCTCCTGATTTATCCAGCAGGACAAATTTTGATGTATTACACAATGGTGTAAGTCATACAGGACTCAGATGATACACATCTCATGACATCAAGCCCAGTTCGATTCTCCTAGTTATATCAGATTAAATATAGAGACTTGCTAGATTTCAGTGGAGTTTCTGCAGGTGTAAATGTCGGAAAACAAGAGGAGAGACAGTCCTGGAATGAGAATATTTATTAAAACCAGCTTCATTTCAAGGACAAGTGGTTGATGATAATAGCACTCAGAAAACCTAGTTGATTGCTTAACAAACAATTTTATTTACAGGACAATCAACGCATTCAACCAACTATGTTAGTGCAGTACTGTTCTCCAGCTATGTCCCTCTAGTTCTCAGCACAGTGTTAATCATATTTAGATTTGTTTTCTTTCGTTGGTACTTTCTGCAGCCTCATGTGCCTCTTCTAGAGTCACTGAAATAGAAAGGCATTTTTCTGGCTTTCTATTTTGCTGCCAAACCACTTGAAGAACATTAAATAACTTTTTTTTTCCTTCTAGAGCCCCTGGACCATCCTCAGTAGCACTAAGAGTGAGTTTGTGTCCTCCCTTACAGTATTAGTGTCTTCAGTTTTTGAACAGTCAGCTGAATTATCTTCCCCACAAAGTTATAAGGGGACCATTCTGTCCTAGAGTTTACTTTGGTTTATTTATTCATAGAAGTATTTTTCCTGTTCTTCTCTCTAGTTCTCACTGTACATTGCCTTAGACATAGAAAGGGTTTTTTTCGTTACTCTCATTTAAAAGAATCTTTGAGTAATATCTTTTTGTTCACCATCCTTCTCTGCATGTAGTAACTAGTTTTCCTGGTTTTGCTTCATTGTTCTCAACAACTCTCCAACTCCTCTTTTCAGCTTGCTGTCATGTATTATTTGATTTTCAGTCTTCAGATTCTCCTTTTCTGTGATGCCACTGTCTATCCCAGATGGCCAAAAATATGTTCATTTGCAATAACTTTGTTGCTTTCTTTTTTTTTTTTCCCCCCTTACTTTCACAAACTTTCTAGCACTGCTATCCTTGTTCAGGATGAAAAGTGATCAGAAATACTATTCTTACCCAATTTTCAAGGTCTTGTTAAGATTTCTTTCTACACAAAGATCATAAATCTTCTCAGTCAAGCAAAATACAACCATTTAACTTTTCTGAGGTCTTGTTTAAAGAATGTGTCATGATCAGATTTTCCTATCTTCCTCCTCCTCTACAGAGGTTTCATTTTTGCCTCTCCTCTTTGTCATTTATAAGCCAAATATTAGTTTAAGATACAGCTTGAGAGGTTCTGCAGGAGCCACCAGGAACTACTTACAGTATGCAAGAGGGATTCTGGAGGACATTTGAGAAGGTGACTGTGTCATAGCATTTCCTGTAACGCAAGCAGCTAACCAGTAATTCTAAGTGTTAAAAGGGGTCACGGCATACATGAGTAATGGACACTTGATCTCTAGTCACAGGACGTTATCAACTGCAAACTGGGGATTCTGATATGGTAAAGGGTAACAGATCTAAACAGAGGAAGTATTATCTTCATTTACTAGATGGAAGCTCATGGTGGTATCTCAGTAATTAATTGCTGCACATGCTAACACGAAAACTTCAAACAGATAAAATTTTTAAAGTAGAATCCTAAAAGGCAGGAAAACTAGGCAAGAAGATAAGAAAAACTAAATGCTTCCATAATAAATGTGCATAAAACCTAGGGAGGCACACATAATTTAGTCTAAAAAGAAGCCCCCAACAAGTGGTCCTGTGGGAGATGATCTGTACTAAATTAAGAGGTAACACCTTATCTCACTTGCTTCAGGTCTTGCCACAAAGCATTGTGCAAATATCAGAGGTAGTCATTTGTAGCTTCTCTTATTCCTTTGCTAATTCAGAATTCTGTTGCTCTCGCTCCACTTTGGAAGAACCCAGTTACCCGTAAAAACTGATTATCAAGCATATTGCCCCTGGCATCACCCTGCAGCTTCAGTCCTAGCCAGCTAACAGTATCCCAAACCATTCCCAGCAACAGAGAATCATAGAATTGTTATGGTTGGAAGAGGCCTCAAAGATCATCAAGTCCAACCATACACCCAATGCCACCATGCCCAATAAACTGTGTCTCAAGGTGCCACATCTATATGTTTTTTGAACACCTCCAGGGATGGTGAGTCCACCACCTCCCT
>NW_009597501.1:5988-18172 GCF_000690535.1 Cariama cristata
CACTCCTCATCAGACTTGTGCTCCAGGCCCTTCACCACCTTCGTTGCTCTTCGTTGGATACGCTCCAGCAGTTCAATGTCCTTGTGGCAAAGGGCTCAAAACTGAACACAGTATTCAAGGTGTGAATACTCTGGTGCAGGGTTATAAGTGACAGGGACTGTATCAATGGACAGGAGGATGAGATAGTCCTGGCTGGTTGCAGAAGGAGAGTTCATCTGTGCAGATAAGTATACTTACTATGCTGCTTTCAGGAAAAAAGGGCAAAGTCTAAACATTGCCTTTACTAGCATAGAGCAGCCTGTAATAATACTCCTGTCAAGGAAGCGATTGCTTCCTCATCTTGTTCTAAAATCATCTGTGATTTTGGTTCCCTGAGTTGCCCCACAATGGCAGATGATGTAGGAAAACTTGGACTATTGACTGGAAAACAACTACATGACATTTTCTCCATGCAGATGAGCTATTCTTTCTACTTTCCTTCTGCTTGCTGGTCACGTCAGAAAGCCTTTTACCAAAAACAGTCTCACATTTGGCATGGACAATTTTTGAAACCCTTGTCCAACAGAAGAGATGACAGGAACAGGACAAATAGTGGAAAATAAAAATTTTCATGAATCCAGCCTCTCATTTTAATTCTGGTTTTTTGTTCCCCTTTTCCAGACCCATTCACATGTATGAGTTTATATTTGCATAAATGCTGGGAATAAAGACCCATGCAAATACTCATTCATATGCAAACAGGGGTATTCACTCTTGTTCCAGAAGTGTTTGCCCTCTGTTTACAAGGCTTCAGTAGCAAAAATCACACAGCAGAAAAATATCATGAATTCCAGCTGGTCAATGATACCCCATCAATAATGCTCACTAGCCCAAAGAAAGTCAAAGCAAGCAGACAGAAACACACTGATGTTCAGTATGTCTGGATACAACTAGGTATGAGAATAAATATACACAAATCAGACTCTGCACACATCAGGCTTAAAAAGACACTGCATTTGCTGCTAAGCTATCTCTTTATCAAAAGAGAGTTATGTCTACCACAATGGAGAATGCCTTAACATCTAGCTCTACCTTTTGCTGCCTCACGGGCAGGCAGATTTCTGCTTCAGGGTTTTGTCATTTGTTTCATTCTGACGCACAGGAGCCCAAAAAGAAAGGAGAAACTCCCTAAGGGATGGTTGGGATGCTCACTTGGGAACGGAAGCAGCAGCATTCAGTCACTAGCACTAACTTCTATAAAACAAGTACTCAAACTCGCTTTTCTATGTTCCTGACAAATTAAGCCACTGATCTCTTAAACTTGACACTTCTCCTCCTTCTCTCCATTTTGGCCAGGAAGTATCTGGTGAGTTGAGTGCACTTACCCTGGTTACACAAGGTGCAGACTCAAGCTTCTTTTCCAAACTGAGCCTTCTCCTGGCTTTCCAACATGCACTAAGCATTGCTCTTCATTTCTGAAGCAAGCACTTACAAACATGGGGCTATTGGTACATAGGGACTTCAGGCCTCCTTCCTCTCTTGCCCAGAACTCCCACCGTGAGATGTATTGGTTTGGGGATATATCAGCATTTTCCGACAATAGTTTTGGTTTTAAAAAAAAAAAAAAAAAAATCCTGACTATATCTTACCATCCTCACTCTTCAAGACCAAAAGACCAAAACTGAAGTATGAGATATTCATCTCCCCACAACAAAATGGGAAGATTTGCATACAAAATAAATTAGTTGTTAGGGATTTTACTCAAAGACTGTGAAGGCAAAGCATTGTTCTGAGTCTTCTTCCCACTTACTCATTTGCCAGGAATAATTCTATCAGTAATTTCGGATATGCCCTTCCCACTTTCACTTTCATCCACAAGAAATGTTCTGGGAAGAGAAAAGTCATTTCATTAGATAACAGGTAATTTTTGAACCATCTCAAATAAACTCTTTTTTAAATAAACTAAGAAATGCTGGATCACATCTTGGCATCTGTTATGACAGTGCAAACATTGACACAGATTTTTACAACGAAAATTTCTCCTCTGCGTCTGTTGTCTACAAAAAAAAAGGGAAAGAAAATCACAATATGATCAATATTCATTTCATACGCAGAGTGAAATCTCCCCAGATCTAAAGTACAGTTAAGTTCTTGAAAATCTCTTCACAAGAGGGACTCCACTTCCTTAGGAACAGGCAGTGCACAGCTGGGGCACTGACCAAGCTGATGCCTGGCAGGCAGCACAGCAGTGAGTATCCCGCAGAAGCCAGCATGACCCATCTATGATGTTTTGACGTGACCGCAGTGCACTGTCAAGAGCCCTAAAAAAAACATAGCTGCCTGGCAGAGTCAAGAGCCTGCTCCTCTACCAGTGCCAGAGCATCAGTGGAGTACAGTTTGTAAAACATCTGAAAATAGCCCAGGAAAGGACTCCAATTTGCAACAAAAAAATAATACCACACGCATTCTCACACGTGCAGACAACCAGTCAATCCAACCAAGAAGGGGGAGTTGAAGTAACGAGCATTCAGAAAACGGTTGCAAAGGAAAACGTTTTCGGTAACATGTCTCAAAACGTACTGTAGGTTTTCTTCATAAAGTTTCTTTGATTAAATCAGTAGTTTTCAGCTTCTGAAAATTAACTATTTTTTTTTCTTCCTCTTCCCACTAGACTTTCTGTTTACTGGAATTATCTTCGGTTGAGGTGCACCGTTTTCTCCCAGGCTGTTTTCAACAGATTTGCATGGGGCTAGGCCGCAGCAATGAGCAGGAGATATACAAGTCTTCTATTCTGATATGTATTTTGATAGAGATTTACTTTGCATTCCCTTAACTTATAGTGTGTATTTGTATTGAGTATAAGCTGCGCGAGGAAAGCAATCGATTTATGAAACAGACTATATGCAGTACATACAAACTGACTCCTCTTAACAAATAAGAAAGACTTTCTCAATGCAACAGCTTGGTGCAGAAGAGCACGCTGAGCTGAAAAGCAAATACAGCTATCTGATTAATTGATTCTGACCTCATAAATATTATACTTTGGGGGCTCTAATGGAACTTCCTGAGGGTAAATTGCATGGTTCACCTCATTCATTTATATCTCTGGCTGACAGATGTACATTATGAAATGTCACTGAATATGCTGGCAATAAATGAGGTATAACATTAGCATCTTGGTTCTGTTTTCCTGAAGGAACACTTTTGTTAAATGAATCCCACCCCAGTAAAAATATTACTCTCTACCACATATACTTCTTTCTATTTTAATCAGTCTCCCAGAAATTCCTACTGGCCTTCCAAAAAACACAGAGCCCTAGTAAATTAATAAAACAAGCTGCTCTTTTGTTGTACACGTTCCCATTGTGAAGCATTATTGTTGGAGAATATTAGGCTGTGACAAGCATTTGATAGTGTAGTAGTTGCACTAATGTTATGGTTATTATCTTTACTACCATGCAGTCAAACACAGTTAATTAAAATACAGTGAAGAAATTGCTCCCTTCCCCTACCCACACATAAATGAGACGATAAATTTGTTGTTGTAGTCAGCATATAGGGTCCCTTGACCCCTCTGTATGTATTTAGACATTATTCCATTTTATTTTATTTTTTATTTCATTGCCATTTGAGACTGATAAAACTGCATATAGAGGCCTGGGGAATAACAGCAAATAACCATGATGTGCGATTTAACGAAATTATATACTGTGGTGCATTGCAATAAAATCCCTAATACATGCCACACGCCTGTAAGGTGTGCAAATTGCAATAAACCATTAATCCTTGCCATGAGCAGGCCATGACTGCAAAGGTAACTTTGCCGAGGGATGGAGTGTGGGGAAAGAGAGGGAGAGAGGAAGGGAGGCTGAGGGAAGGAGGACAGAGCTACTGGAAAGCACAGTAGAGGGATTGAACCATCTCTTTGGGATTAAACCTACTTTTAACTCTCCCCATTCCTCCCACTGCTAAGACATAATTGTTATAAAGGACAGCACTGGAAAAACATGTAATTTATCTCTCACTAGTCACCGACAGCTATTGCAGGCTTAGGAGACCAAGTGATGCTAAAAGATATTTCATCATACACTGTTACCCATCGGATAGCTTTTGGAGAGAGGCATAGTGGCTGACTGCTGCACCTCTGCATGGAGAGCGGTACGGGGAATAGTTTACATTTGTAGCCGCTTCCCAGACACTGGTCAGAGGAATATTCCCCTTTAACAAACCTTTCTCAACAAGCTCCAACCCCCTCTCTTCATTTCTCACAAGGGAAGCGAAGGAGGGAGGCCAATAGAGTTCAGAAAACCGGCCGTTACAGGGTTTTGCCGAGGCTACAGACAGAGGTGGAAAGTAAGTCACGAATTTGTGCCCGCTACTACATCTCCACGTTCATTGATTTACTCTCGGGCACAGACTACAGCTGTGCTGTGAAGGGACTGCACAGACCTCTCTGCCTTTGCACAAAAGTGCACAAGTCAGCTGTCACTTCAGTCCTTATACTTTTTTGATTGAGTTTATGCTTTCAAGAAGGCTAGAAAAGCGTGTGCTAGATGCAAAGAGCACCATCTAGCAATAAGAGCAGGAATACAAGGCATTGCTTTTATAGCATCACCTCCGCTGCACACTGTGAATGCTTCTGGGAGCTGTCAGGCTCTGGAACTGGGCTCAAAGTGATTGCAGGAGGAGAGCAGCATCCTCGGCAGACAAGGATACCTGGACTCCAGGGACATGGATGCTACGAGAAACGCTCCTCCCTGCTCCAGTGTCATTTACTTTGTTTGGTCAAAGTCATGAGTCAGGCCCATAAAAATCATCAGGTTTTTGGGGTTCATTTGTTTTGATTTGTTGTTTGGGTTTTTTTTTTTGTTGTTGTTATTTAAAAAAAAAAGCAGTGGAGATGAAGGGAAGTAAGTAGTAAATTCTATGATATTGCCTTCCTGTTCAGGCTTTATGTTTTTCATCTTTATTCTGCTAACAACGATGTGACTCCTGCTTGCAGTGTATGCATGTTAGGATGTTTGCTAGCATAATTGTCTATTAAAGCAGGAGTGGAGATATGTTCCAGATCAGTAAATAGGATTTTTACCCTGAAAACCTTCAGAGATACCTATGCTTAGATGTAGACAATGATACATATATGTAAAAAGCAGAGAGACAAGCGAGCAGTACAACTGTGGTGATATTGGGTAAGTTTCTTATTCACATTTTTCTACCATTTAAGAATACTTGCCTCTTCTGCTTCTGTCTTGCCCACAACCGAGACAAACAAAACACAAAGGGAACAGGCATAAATAAAACAGATGCAAGTGCTTTACCAGTCTCTACCAAAATACCATCACACTCATACCCTGGTTGATAATTAATTTGAATAAAACAAGGGAGCTATCCCACATCTCCTCATAACAGGGGACATCATCACGTGCGTGATCACCTGGCTAATAAACCAGGGTCACAATGACACAGTTCCCAGTGCCATAAACCCAAACCTGCCAAGGCGTTAGACTAGTCAGCGTGCTCTGAGGCTGCCCAGTACCTCCCACTCACACTGGGCACAGATCCAGTTTTGCCCCACTCCAAAGCCCTGTACACCATCAAAGGTGGATCCATTAGTTGCAGGCTATGACTATGACACCAAGTTGGACAATTCTGATCCTACCCATCAGGGAGCAGTCAAGCAAACAAGTACGTGCCAGTTACCTTGTCTAAATTGTGGGGTGCAAAGCAGGTCACCCTAACAGCAAACAAGTCCGCTTCAAAAGTGTTGATCATATCACACTTGTACTTAATGTACAATGTCTAGACAGTATTGACTGTACATACAGGCCATCCTTTCAGGGTAAGGCATTAGCTACCTCAGAGACCTGAAGCTATGTTGCTATAATCAAAGTCTACAGTCGTCGGTGGTTTGGTTTTTTTTTTTTGGAGGTCATTTGCTTTTGCTTTTAAAGTTTCCCTGTGAGGCCTTGCAAGCAATGCAGCTATATACACCTCCCTAACAGAATAGATAGAAGAGGAGAGGGGAAGGAGTCTTTAACCAACTGTGAGTAAATTTACTTGCTTTATAAGATATTGTGTCCGATAGGAATGATGATCTATTCATCTATGTAGAGCACAATTTATTTTTCTTTTAATATGTCCGGTATGCTAGTTTTTAATTTTGATCGTTAAACATCAACAGCACCTTTAAGACAAGAACGTACCAGTATCTTTTCTTTTCTCCTCATAGACTAGATTTTCACTACACAGACAACAGCAGTTGTTTTTAACTCCACAGTTTTACATTTCTTACAGCTAATTCAGTGTTTCATTTTCACCACGAGCCACGCTTCTATAAATGGCCCAGCCAAAACTTCATTAATTTTCCCTCCAGTGGCTCATTGCACGCTAAGGACACAACAGCCGAGGACACGTTAAGCTGCCTTAATGCCCGAGATTTGTCAGCTTCCCTTTGCTTCCCTCAGAAACCAGCTGCTCGATCTCTCAGAAGGCAAGGCAAGCCCTGCAATAGCCAGTGACTATCATAGCTGGTACCTGTACCATTGTGTTACTCATTTCTCTTTTCATTCCAACGATGAAGTAAGAGGCACACTGTTGAGGGTATTTGCAGTGCACTTCTCTATCTGGTATTTGTGATTCACTAGCTGCCCAGATAAGGTTAGGAGCAGAATAACTTCTGGTCAGTTCAACATGCATATCTTTGAAGAGAAGGCAAAGGAGAGCAGAAAAGAAATGAGACTAAATCTGTTAGAGGATGAAAGGAGAAAACAAAAGGAGCTTGAGAACGTCGACAGTCTTGAATGCTCAGCAATAATGCTAGCAATGCTCTCCGCACCAGACAGAATAGCACAGCCTGGAAACCAGCAGTACGTGTAGAGCTTTCTTTAAAATTAGGGTAGATATCCATGATGAAGCAGCAGAGCATTTCTGAGATGACAAAGGAGTGAATGCTTGGCAGACACCTATCAGTTGCATATACTTGTGGTATTAGAGATTGGTTAGGCAAACCCAACTTGCAGGAGCACATAAAATTAGTAAAAATCAAATTAAAATTGTTGCAAGGAAGCACAGTTTATGTCCCCTCTCTGACTTTCCAATTGCCCTTGAAGAACTAAGCAGTGCCATTCCTCTAAACCATTAACCTTTCCCAAACGAAACCACACTGTCTAGCACCAAATATTTTCAAACATACGAAGGCCATGGTGGGGGGTTGGGAAAGACAAAAAAAGGAAAAAAAGCAAAACAACAAGCCTTAAAACTGTATAAGAGCTTTTTCTATAATATTGAAACAGACCATGAGCTCCAGCTTTCCAAAGAGAAGAGAGTTTTGCTCAAGCATCTATGAATGAGTTAGCTTGGGTCTAAGCTAGAGAAGATCAGGTATTCTGAAATACTTACCCCTGATTAGGGGGTAATACTTACCCACAGCCATTTCCACCTCATGTCATGGCCAGCAGAGCTGATCTAACTGCATGTTGCATTTTTCCCCTGCTACATTAGACTAAATTACATCTTCCCAACTACAAGAAGATTCAGAGAAAAAATTAATAATAATTAAGAAAAAAAAAACTGTGAAGCATGAGACTTTGCTAACTCCTTCTGAGGCTACTTATTTTCCCATTGTCTGGGTCAGCACATGTGATCCATTGTTTTTTAGTTATACGTACATACATATCTATATATACACGCACATCCCCCTATCTAATCGGTTCAAATCATTAACTGACAACAGTAGGTTACATATATTTCTCTCCATAAATCTTCAGTAGAATATCACACCGCAGAATTTATGACAATCTATTTTGCCAATCCTTTGTTAAGCTTACGAGCTTAATGTCTCTCCTATTTTGTGTGTTGTCTTCCAACTCACAACCTGACAGGGAGCTTACAGAAAAGCTAGGCATAGCTGGGCCTGCCTTTGTAGGCAAACCAAGAACTGACCACAGAGGAACTGCTGCCATGGACCTCCTCCTGGGGACCCTAAGTCAGGGTTTAAACCATCTTAGGTAATCGTCTACAATACATCCGAAGGGATGCTGGAAGCAGGACATGTTGGAGGTGTTTGTTCCCAAAGAGTAAAGAGATAAAGGCGGCAGCCATGGTACCCTCCATATGTGCCAAGGGTGGGAGAGTAAGTATCATGTCATTCACGGGTAAACCCAGCAGTTGATGGAAATGAACTAAGTTGCTTGTGTTAAAGTTCATGCATATAAGTGCCTGGGCAAACCACAAGGCAAGCAAGTCAACTTGCTTTCTGAAGCATAAGTCAAAACAACTGGAAAAGTATTGGCTATAACAGTAAAGAAAGAATGGAGAAAACCCATCAACACTGCTCATCTTCTGAGACGTGAGCCAGCTTCCAACGTTAGAATAAATCCCCTAATTAGAAAATCACTGAAAAAAAATAAAGTCAGACCCTGCCTTTGATTTCCTCATTTCAATTTATGTATCCTATCTGCGAGGGAATTAAAAGAAGAGAGGAAAATACTGCAAAGGAGATTTGCATAAGTTACACTGAAGCAAAGATGCATGCTGGTCTTCAAAGTGGCAACCTCCAACATGGTTTCTTCTTCCTCCCCGGTCACTTTTTTTTCTTTTTTTTTAACTGTTTTTTCCCTTAATGACCATCTCATCTCCCCTGTCCTCTCTGCAGAGTTGCGTGGGAAAATGCTGCCATCCAGTGGCATTCCCAGTGCCAGCCGGACTGGGAGCTGTGGGGGTCCCAAGAGCGGGGCTTTTACCTGCCCAGAGCACAGAGGGGCAAAGGGCGATTTAGGAGCTGGAGTTTAAAGACCTGCTGGTACCCCACCTTTCACTGCCAGACACGATTTTCTCAAATCAAGGATACAGTGACTCCAAGCATCCTCCAAAACATCCTGGTTATTCATTAGCTGAATCCAGTTTAAATCACAGCCAAACAGACCCTCTGTAACTTACACATTTGAAAAGTCCTGTTGGTTTGTTGTTTGTTTGTGGTTTTTTTTTTCCCCTAGTACTATCTAAACAAAAATGTATAAAAATTGACTAAAAATCCAAATAGCTAATTTAAAAGAAACTGTAATCAGAAAAACAAAAGTATGAAAACATACATGATTTTGATCAAAAATACTTCCAAGTTTTTCCTCATTTAGAGTTCTTTCCCCAGTGCCTAAATAATCCCAGTTTCTCAGACTAAAAGAAATGCAGTCTGCTTCCATGTTATAGCAGAATCAGGTTTGGTTTTGTTTTGTGGTTGTGTGTTGTTTTTTTTTTTTCCCCCCCTAAGACCATTTAACATTATTCAGTAACTTATTCAGGGAGAAACATCCACAATCTTTAAGCTACAGTTTGCAGTCATTCACCTGAGTTTTCAGAATCCATTACGGCTTTGGGGACCTTTCCATCACCTTGGTAAAAGCTTGAAAATATCTGTTCCAGGTCAAGAAACTGTGCATGTAAACAAGTAGTTGAGTGGCTAATGTTGCTGTCTCTGAAAAGGGAAGACAGGAAGGATTAGAGGAAAAACAATCCTCTTAAACAAGCACATACACTTGCAGAGAAGGTCAGCCATGGCCAAAATGAAGAAAAGGATTGTTGTTTATTTACTTTAGGGTAAAGAGATCTTGCATAACACCAGCCCTTAAAAACACATATGTGCAAAACTAATCCAGCTGGTTGTTTAAGAAAAATTAGCATGGGTTTGTGGACCTTTGTTTTGACTGTGCCTTTAGCAGTATGTGCCAATATATTGCACTCTAGGCTGTGCCCGTAGCTTGAGTTTACAATGCCTTCTTGCTCCATGTATCTCCTTGACCAGAAATGCCGAGCTTGGCATGGACTTGGCTCTGTTATTCAGCCATCAGAGTTTTAAACTTCATTATCTGCTTCCAGAGATAGGCACACAGCTCCCTCCATGCCTTCTGCACCCAGGGGGTGAATTTGGAACCCTTTCCACAGCGCTCGTGCATGGGTGCCAGCACAGAGGTCAGCACTCCCCGATGCTCAGCACCCACTGTCCTGCCCCAGGTCCTCTCCCATGGAAGAGAAGGCCCTCTCTTCTCTCTCTCCTTCAGGACACAACAATCTGGCAGGAATAAAACCAGTCCTTTATTTTGGATGCAATCAATTATTTATACCCGGTTTGCCCAGTTTACAAAATCTACCCACATTTTCAACTTTCCAATCACTTTATAGACAGAGCGCATAACTACCCATTGCACAGCCCTAGTCCTACATTAATGAACAACAGTCTCACCAAAGGAAGCAAAAAGGATGCCCAAGTCATCAATATGATTCTCCAGCGTGAGTGGATACAGTCAGATTGGGGGTTGGCTGGGTGTCTCTCGGACTGTCACCTGTGGAGCAAAACACCGAGTCTGTAGATTTCCAGGCCGTGTTCAGATTCCACCTTCCATACCGTACCAGAGTCCAAATGGGGCAAGTAGAACACATGAAAGACATCTACCTCCCCATGTACCCATGAAAGAAAGTTAATGGATCAGAAAACTCCTTGTCTCAGTGTAAATATGCAACTTGGTCTCGGTTTCATGTTCTTCATTCCTGGTATAAAACATTTTCAGTAATCCTGCTAACTTATAGCAATCTTCTTGTGTGTGTTGAAGTAATAGCTCTTTGAAGACATAAACTGCAGGTCTACATGTAAATTCAAGAAAGGCTGTTTCTGTTTCTGAAGGTTAAGTGTTTGATCCATGCAAAGCCCTATATAAATAGTTCAATTTTGAATCAACTAAGTAATCAAAAGGCTCAGCCTTATATGCAAGGTCAATACATCTCGATACAGGACCTACAGAGGCATGCCTACAATATATGGTAAAGGAATATATATTCCGCACATGACAACACTAATTGAAGGCTACGGCCCCCATTACCCTTCTTGGTTAAATCTACTGCTGACCATGCCCTGTATCTGTTTATTTAAATAGTCTCTCTGTTATTTTCCCCTCACAAAATGTTTTCCCTTCTTGTCAACAACTGGCTTCACTGCCCAGATATTCCGCAGAATCTTTTATCACTCCTGTTTACGGTGTGTCTAGTCATAGACTAGACATGACTTTACACTTCCCAGAGGTGTTGTTGTGGTATGTTTTAAAAGTATGAAGAATCATCAAAATATGAGAAAAATCTCCTTGGGCCTATCCAAAGCCATTAAAATCCAGAAAAGTTCAAGAAAAGACAGATTCACATTCCACAAGAAACCTTACCCCCCCCCCTTTGGGTTTTTTTTTATTTGTTTTTAGGTTTGGTTTGTTTTGGTTGTGTTTTTTTTTAAACACATCCCCTTACTCATGCTAGTTCCATGAGTTGTGTTCTGCTAATTTGGCAAGAGTCAAAAGACTCGGACTGTTAGAACATTCTGCTTACTCTATCTGGCCTGCAAAGGGTCATCTCTTTTGAACGTCGTCATTAAGCTCATTACTGCACAATTTAATCGTAGATGCTTAGACAAAACACTCGAAGCAAAATCTCACAATCAACATGTCTAAGTGTATTACATAATAGATTAGCAGAATGGAAGCTTCCAATTTCCCGTCAATAAGACTGAGTAAATTATTTTCTTGAGTAGCCTAATTACTATGAAATACCTCAACCAAAACCCCTTCTAAACTCCATCTATCAGTCATTTACCACATGCATCCTTGTCAGAAGAAATATCCATTTATCTGCTCCATTTAGAATAATGAGACTAATGAGTTTGTAATTGTTATTTACCAAAACCCTTTATCAAAAGTAATGAAGGAAAAGGAACTGTTGCATCAAGTAGAAGAAGCCACTGTCACACTGATGCATTTCAACAGCTGCAATATTGCTTTCAAAGCTTCTGATGCAGACAAAAAATTAACAAGGGAGGGAAAAAAGGTAGCCAAAAGATCAAAAATTCCTCCAGTCCTATATGCATTTTCTCTTGAGAGTAAATAAGCTTTAAAAGAAAGAGTAGATTCATCTTGATCTTTCTTAATCATGGCAAAACAAGCAGGAAAGAGAAAGATAGAAAGGAAAGACAATCAAGAAAGTGGTACAATGAACCTCGTCTTGTTGAGCTGGTTCTTAATCTTGTTTCAGTCAAATCAGCCAGGTTTACTGAGGCTGTTTCAGACTCCAGGTTTCTGCTAACCTGGCTCATTTGGACTGCGGTGGGGTTAGGCAGGGCGAAGCATGGCCGCCAAGTTGACAAATCAGAGGGAGAGGTAGCATATTGAGGGCAAGA
>NW_009597501.1:18459-18905 GCF_000690535.1 Cariama cristata
AACAGGTTGCCCAGAGAGGTGGTGGAAGCCCCATCCCTGAAGGCATTCAAGGTCAGGCTGGATGGGGCTCTGAGCAACCTTATCACCGCAGGGAAGTTGGACGAGATGATCTCTAAATGTCCCTTCCAGCCCAAATGATTCTAAGATTCTATATGGAAAACAAGCACGGTGTATATCTGACAGCAACAGCCTCCACAGTCAACATAACTGGAAGATGACATGTCTACAGCCTTAGCTGGTAACCAATGTGTTTCACTAGACAATACATCAAGCCAAACCACAAAGGACACGTGCTGGCGTTTCCAGCTGCCATCAAAACCCAACGACCCACAAAGTTACTATCAGTGAGGAAGTATGCACGTCCCCTCCCACAGGATAGCCGATCTGTGGGATTCTCATTGCCAGCAGTGGGAATTCCACATTTTAGACAAAATCCCAAACACGGT
>NW_009597501.1:18930-21137 GCF_000690535.1 Cariama cristata
GGTGTGGGCTCCCACCTCTCCAGGATGGTTTTGTTGAGGTATGCAAAAACACGTAAAGGTAAATCAGCATGCAACCGTTAAACTAATACTGCCATCAGTAAATCATACCATTTCACAGTTAATAGGACTCCTGTCACATGTAGCAGGGCTCAGCACTTACAAGCCTTCAACAGTGCTCTTGCTTGCCTCTCACCTTTCAGTTCATAACATTTCACTCAGCATTTATGCCATCTTCCAAGCACTTTGCAAACATTAAAGATTGTTAAAACAATAAATTAATAAACAGGACTGGCATAATATAATGAAGACAAAATCGAGGGGACTGTTTTGCCCAGGGTTGCAGGCAATAAATGAATACACTACAAGTTTAAACATATAGTCAAACTGAAGACTCAAAAAGCAACTCAGCATCTAAGAGTAGTACCACAGAGGGAACACAGTAAATCCATCACCAGCCGCTGTTATATTTAAGGGCACATTTATCCTGGATCCCCTATTTCAAAATACTCACTAATCACACCTAGAAGTCCTCCTCTGAACCTTCACCAGATGTTGTTGTGCTGACCTACTCATGCCGGCCCTTTATTCACTTCAAGAGTTACTGTGGTAAATAGGTGACTTGTTTTAGTCACTCTCTTCAGGCGTTCCATTTTATTACCTACGTGAACGGTCTCAAACATCAAGACAGTCTGCAAATTTTCTCTCGCACACACACAGACACCCATTCACTGCCTATTCCCAGTGACCATCTTTAAGACAGACAGCCTTTTGAGCTCACGAAATAGGGAAGACTATATTAAAAGTGTAAACTGAGTCACACTACTTCATGCAAAGCACATCTCCAGGGACAGCGCAGAATTTATGAGAAAAATTGTTAGGGAGTAAAGAAAACAGATGTATTTAAAGACAGAAATTAGCAAAAAAAAAAATAAATTACTTCAACTGAAAGATAAAGAAATCTTCAGCTTGAAGCCCTAAGGGACTACGCCAAACAGCAGTAGTGGGTTCGTGGATGCTTTCCTTCTCCAGATATCACAGCGGAGATAGTAGAGCATGTAAGGAATAGAAATAAATCTGAAACTTGAGCCAAAGTGGAGCAGGGAAAATACACCACTGAGTTATTATATACCAGTCCAGTTCATAAACTCTTTCCAAGGCATCCAGCATTAATCCCTATTGGAAACAGCACTCTGCGAGATGGACATTTGGTTTAAGCACTACCACTGGTTTCCTATTCTGAATTCCTTTTCCTTCATATTTATAAGCTCATCTACAAGATGGTTAAAAAGAAAGTGTGGAACCTCAAACCTCTATAGGGATGAAAAAAATTTTAGAAGAGGTGAAACTACATTTAAGAATTACAATATTTGTTTTTCCTGTCCTTGTATTTTATACACAGTCAGATAATTTCACTACATGCTGATAAGGTTCCACTACAGGATGCAAATCTCTGAGGAATTATTCAAAAGAGATAGCACGCAATAAAAATTCCTATATTTGAAAAGTTGAAACTAATATGTCCCATGTGAGAAATCAGCTTGACAGATTTGATCATTTTTGGCTCATCCCTGAGTCAATGCCTGGTTAGTCTGAACACTGAACAACGAGGTTTACACCACTAGTAAATTGTTCAGCAGAACTGGCCAGAGAAAAGAAAGCCCTTCCAGTGAAAAAGGTAGCACTTGCAGTAGGTTTTTTGATCCCAGCCTCAGGATGAAAGAATGCCAAGAACAGATGTCAATATGTTTCTGTTTTCCTTGATAAAATGCCATTTTTAACAGATAAGAAAGAATTTTTTGTCTTGGATAGCTACCAATGCCGATGCACCCGTAACACTCGTGAAAATATTTTATTTCTGTGAAGGTAATGTTTTTCTGTCAAAAAATTGATCTGGTTGAAAACATGCATGTCCTTTGTTACCAATATGCCTACCCAACAAATTCGGGAATGAAACAACATATCCATTTCTTACACGTAAAACTCTGTGGAGCTGTTTTGGGTTTGATTTTCCATTTGTTCTCTCCCCGTTTCCAAAGTTAGATTTTCCCATTATGAGAAAAACCTACCTCATAGAGTTATGTAAACAGGGATTAAGTTTAAATCATAAGCAGTGACTTGAGACGGTAAAAAAAGCACTAAAAAAAAAAGATTAAAAAACTGATAGCCTACCCCTACACATTCTAGAGCACATCTGCTTTACAATTGCT
>NW_009597501.1:21168-30895 GCF_000690535.1 Cariama cristata
GGAATGCTGGGAGTCTGTCTACAAACAATTCACATAGAAAAACATTCTCAGAATACCTTAATCTGTTTGCAATTTATTTCAACTGCCTTTGTTACCAAGAGTTTGGTTAACGAAATGGGACAAGCGTACAATTTGGAGACAAGTATTATCTGAATGTTACCGAGTGTGTCTCAACAACTGATTATTTGAAGGAAGCCAGGAAGGAAAGACACAGAAATGGGCTTTACTGTTTCCAGCCCAGTCCTGCCCTTACCTTCTGCCCCTACAGAGAGTCCTTTCGAGGGGCTTACAGCTTTGAGAATTAAAAAAAAAAATAAAAATCTAAGCCTTCTCCAAAAGCCTCTCCTCCTGTCCTTGTGAATTCACCTTCAGGTTAGCATAAGTCAAAAACATAAAGGTCCCTTTTTTGCTGCAACAACAGTGAATCTCATGGGAAGAGCACCAGCATGGGTTTCTATATTCTCCAGGTGTTCTCCATCTAAAACTTGGGCGACTAAATTCTTACATTGCTGCTTACAGCAACTTTGCCAAGCGCCATTGTAATGGCTAATTCTGCCATGTTTACAGCCATTAGAAATAATTAATGTTTAGCAGCTATAATTTTAAAATACATCATCCGGGACAAATAGAAACCAGATTTAAACCGAAATAAAAACATACACCAAACTGCACTCACTTGAATGCCAGACCTTTAGTTAAAATGATGCAGAGCTTTGCTAAACTCTGAGAATACAAGGAAGACGTAGAAGATCTTAGAAGTGGACAGAGATGTATTTAGTAATAGAAAAAAAAAAAATTACTGCAATAAATTAAAAAGAGAGGGCTCTTCATGAAAACAGTAGACCCCATACTTTAGAATCTAGATGCAAAATTCATTGGAGATATGGGAATTCCATTTTTTCTGTAGTCAGCCTACATTCTCAACAGCAAACACAATAATCGTGCTTATGATGTGGATTCATATTCTTCACACTTTTCCTTAAGCCACATATATGTCTGAATACTTAAGTGAGCATTTGTATAAAAAAGTGACTATTATGTCTTCTCTTGCCTGAGACCGTTTCTATACATGTACAGTGTTGCTCCTTAATTACTCACCACCCAGAGTTTAAAACAATTCACTACTACTTTGAAGCTGGTGGAAAGCAGGTTATTATCTCCTTTAAGAATATTCACAGTAACCTCTCTGGAATGTACACTGATAAATCCCTTCAAGACAAGGGGGGGGGGGAGGGGGGAATAAAATCCCAAATCTGTCAACTGTGGATTTGATCTGAATTCAAGAGATTTAAGGAGATTCACAAAAATAACCTGTTGCTCAGACACTTACAGTTTGGTTTTTTTTTAAAAAACAATAATTAAAAAACCAAGTTTACTAGGGATTTTGGCAGAGGGTAACCCACGCCTGGGGAATTAAACCTGTCAAAGGGGCTGGTTGATTACCATCCAAACAGCGATGGGAGTATGTTGCAAGGGTCCTTGCAGCGATGTCTTCACCCGGGGTTAGGTGAGACTCCAAAACTGCGGTTCTGCAAATTCCTTCTAGCCAGCTGGCCCATGGCCCTACATGAACAGCCCAGTACATGCATGACTCATTGCTATTATCTCAAATTGCATACAAAACACCCCCTAACCATCTTCCTTACATACAAAACATGGTACTATATGACCATTTCTGCATCTGGAGGAACAGTTTCTACTGATTGTTTACAGGTATCTTATCTATGCACAATTTGATCTGTTTTGCAGTAGGAACCTCCTGGGTGTCCCTGGGACAGCCAGCTTCTCCATCCAGCATGTTAATTATTGTATTTAAGCAAAGGAACTGGTCTAAGCACAGGAAAATCTGCCTAGGAAAAAATCTTCAGTACAGTCTGAAATTTCCACATGGAGAGTTCCTGCATCAAATACTTGGCCAAGTATTACTCCAAATATCAGTCAAATACTTTGCTGTGAGGAAGTCTAGGAATTCAGTCTATCACTGCATTTCAGATCAGTTCAGTGTCCCAAACCAGTTCGTTATCTCATCTGTGCAGATGACAAACCAGGGAGTTCCTGGACCACCCAGGCTGTTAATGACTTCAGTGCAGGTGTGCACACAGGCACAGCCCTGTCACCTAGCTCCAGTTATAACAGAACAAACTTGACTTTTATTTATAACTCAAATCCTATAGCCCTTGCCACAAAAAGATCCCAGATTTTAGACAGCAACAGTTAAACCCATTTCTTACATGGCCATCCTGAGAAATCCCTGCTTTCCATAGAATTCCTCCAGAGACCACTGTGGGGCTTGTCCACAGACTCAGCATCTTAAACATTTGTAACACCATTTTACAAAAAAAGGATGCAGGACTCTGTGTTGCAAAGTAGAAAATTTGCTTTCAGAGCTTGATGTGATGGTGGAATTGATGTGACGGCGAAATTACCACACGAGATTCTTTGCAGTTAAGCTCTCCTAGATACAAAGTTGTACTAAACGGAGCACAGGACACTGAAAAAAAAGTCAGTATCCTGCCTAGTAAGTAAATTGCAATGCAAAATTTTGCCTAAAATAAAAACAACAGTTCTGAGAAGGGTTATGGATATGAATATCATCTCGGCCAGCTCTGGATTCTGTGGGTAATAAGCTGAGAAAAATATGCTTCACATTTATGAATGGGTGATATTTAAAGGAAAAACAACATACAGCAATTCTTATTTCAGGATTAGGACATTAAGACAGGTTACAGTAGCGCCTACAGTGCCTGACTGTTAATATGCCTCAGGACAGCCATATGACAAAGCAAGAGAATTGTGTCAGTTCTGATTGCTTTTTCCAGTAATACACGCAAAGGTACTGGAAAGGTCAATAAGAGACTATATTTGGGTTTCGCTTATCCTGCTATTCCAGTTTCAGCTCATGAACTAGACTGAAGGAGATTTGTGAAACACTGGACATTTCAAGCAGAGGATAAACACTGTGAGGTACTCAGTCACTTGGATAATTTAAAATTAGTTCTGTCAAAGTCGATAGACCACTATATCAGCTACAGAGAGGCAAGTACATGCATCTCATCCACACCTGCATAAAATTAAGTGATTGCTACTTCACTGATGGTTAACCATACCAATACTGGAGTGACTTCAAAACCCTCAGAATCCATTAAGCCTTTGGAAATCAGGTGCGTTTTTTATCCACTGCTGCCAAGATACTATTCCTCTAGTATAAGAGAAGTTTAAATACTTAATGTTTGCTTCAGGCAGTACCCTCCAAACTACAGAGGGTCAGCAAAAGAAAAGCGACTGCACCAAAAGCAATACGTAACATGAGAATTTGTAGCATCAGGATGGCAAGAGAGGAAGATACTCTGTTTTGCCATAAATTAACCGAAAAATAATTTCAGGAAATCTTCCCACACTAATTGTAATCTTTGTTTTTATTCAGCCCTAACCACTGCATCCAGTACAAAAAAACATCCCCAGATTGCTGGTACCAAAATGGAGTTGCTCTGTCTAGAGACTGAAGCGTCTGATTACCGTACCAGAACAAACCTGGCAAGCCTTCCCTTTGACTGGCAGCAGTAAATTTATATCCCATGTAAGGCACTGGGTCTAGATTATTTCAGATTCCTTTCATTCTCTACAAGCAAGGTTACACAGTAATCAGATTTTCTAGACAGAGATTTATTTGCCAAATGTTTGAACTTCTACGTAATGCTTTCAGTAACAACTTGGCAATCTGCACCCCTCCGTTTATCCTGCTTCATTTTCCTGAAGTCATATGATTCCTGCTCCACCACCTTTGATCCTCACCTTGGATTTGCCTCACCGTCCATTATCAAAGCTGCTGGCATTCCCAGCAAAGAAAATTATTTCGTCTGACTGCGCACAGCAACTGAAGTTCCTCTACGATGCACAGATTTGGGTATTTAAAAGGGGTAGTAAACAAGAGAGACTTCTGTAGAGCAATGGAATTAAGCTGTCTTCCAGCTCCCCTGCAAGAGCATGCAAGACCTGCTCCCAACTTTGCTGTGGATTTGGATCTTTTTGTACCAATACAAATCTGGGGAACTGTTTGTTTGAATAAAACACTACAATTGGCCCTGGTTCACTCAGTCTGGTTAGCATCCTGTCTGGGCAAAAATGCATTTCAGGTTGAAAAATTGTTCAGCTTCCCTTAAAGACAGTTGATACCTTTTCTACTCCATTAATTTTTTACAGCATTCTTTTTTACAGCACCAATTTCCAAGTTTTTTCTTCTGCCACAATCCACACTGCAGTGAGGAGTGGGTCATTATTTTTTTTTCCCAGCACGTACTCTTTTCTGCAGAATGTATTTGTGAGTCTATTGGCTTTTGATTATGAACCTGTGGAAAACTTCACTTCAACCCAAATAATTTCCTAGATACCTATGCTAAGTGACACTCGCTACAATAAATTGTCATGTTTTATGTAAACAGTATAAGCATTATGTGCTGCTTTAAAGGTTCACCTGTTTAAGGTGGCCCTGTCAGGTCACAAGCATTTTGAATCAAGGCATAAGGTATTTAACTCTTGCTGTTATCAATATTGTAGACAAAAGCCACTTGCCCTTTCCTGAATAAGTATTGCCTTATTGCTATCGCTGTAGGAAACCCTTGTATATTTTTTTTTTTTAACATAAACAGAGGTTAAATTACTAAGCAAACATTCGCTGGTGTTTTGCTCCCCATAACCCGACCGACTGCAAAAGCAGCATGCCCTTCTCACTGCTGCAGTACTTACACAATCAGGACTGTCATGAATTGCACTCGATGGTTAATCATACCTTGTGCATGCTGTACATCTCTCTTTTTGATAGTTCTAGGCATATTTATCTCAGCTTGCAATTTAGTCAAGTCAGGCTGTAACCCAGCAGCAGATAGCCTGCCTCTTCAAAATGTTATTTTGCTTCCAGGGAACCGGCAATTTTCCTCATTTAGTGTTTATCCAAATTCTGCTGAAGTTTTCAGAAGCCTCTGTATGGACTTATTGCGTCCTTATTTGCACCGTTCCTCCCCGTACCTCCTCTCCCATCCCTTTCTCCGCCACTGTTACCAACGCACACACCGATATGCCCTCCCAGGCATCCGACTTCGTGCTCCACAGATCTGTGCAATACTGAAAGTGCAGAGCATCTGATACACAGGGATAATCTTTCCAAGCAAACTTTGCCAAAGGCACCTTAGATGTAACTCATTATCAAGCTTTAGCTGCTGGAATGCGAGGCACTCACCTTTCAAAACTAACAGGCAACCGACATTTTTTACATTACTTTCTCTTCTTCTTAAGAGCCCAGATAATGTCCCCTCTCTCTCTACCTTTTTTTTTTTTTTTTAAATGGCTGAGTTTAAGCACGCAATCTGCCTCTTTTTCACCATCTGGCAAACAAGTCAGATAGCCCAATTAGTTGGTTACAGAGAAAGATCCTAGCAACAAAGACAGCAATCCAAATTTCATCTAAATTTTGGTGGAAGCAAAAAAAAAAAGATAGATATGCAGACTCTGGTTTTTGATTTAACTTAGGCAGAAAAATGTCACAAATAAGGTTTTATCCAGTAGTGGTGTATCCCAAACAAAACAGCAGTTCAGATGGAGAACTTTATCTTGAATCTCTGGTTGATTATTCAGGTTTTATGGTTTTAATTCATTTAATGCATCTTCTCTAAACGATTTTTTACACAGCCCTTTCCACCTTCTGCCAAAGTGTTATGGAAGGTAAAAGCCACACCTGCCAAATAAGTATGATTTAACCACTTCAGTTAGTACAGAAGATTGCAAATAAAGACCCAGAGAAATGGAAAAGCCCTCAAGCATGACCCAAGCCAACCCCCTGGATGCTCTGAGGGAGTGTCCAGTACACACAGATAATATCTGTCCGACCTGATCCTGAATTTTTTCAGTGAAGCACCCTCCAAACGCTCCAAGTAGTTTTTTTCAATGTTTCACCAGGTTAACAGCTAGAAAGGTTTCTTCCTACTATCAAAACTAAATCAAAATGTACTGCTTTCTATAATATGAAGATAAATTAAGCTAATTTCTCCCTCTCATAGTCAGAGAGAAAGATTGAGCATTGCATCTTGACATCTTTTGTATGTTGGACAGTCTATAACAGAAACGGCTAAGGATCTATTAGTTAACAAACTCCATACTCTTTTCATCTTTCCTGTCAGGCCATTGTTTCTAAACTTCTTACTATTCTTGATAGGTTTTTTTCCTTGGTTCCCACATTAGAACAAACCATTTTATTTTTGAATGGTTTCACAAAGATTTACATTCACAGCATGTTATCATGCTGCGATTAGTCCTTGCAATAAAGCACTGGAAGATGTTTACAGGAGCAAGAGTCTGGGTTCAGGCTTCAGAAGTCCCTCTTTAAAGGTCATCTTGCCCAAGGCGTTCATATTAAGCAACGCTTCCATACTCAATTGCCTCTGTCTCAAGAACTATTTCTCAGTGAAAAGTATGCTAATTTGTAGTTTCTTAACAGAAGCATACCCATCATCATCAGTAATAACTGCAATACCTGGTCCACAGTAGTTCTGCCATTCACCCTTTCTTTAGTTTCTTCACTTGTGGGTGTAAATGTCCCAGAACAAATGTCCTTTTCGGCACACCGCTTTCCCTTCCCCATCCCCACAGCGTACATTGGTTACTAGCGGTCACCAGAGCAGAGAGCAATGCCCATGAAGGATCCTTTCTAATACGTAAGGATACAAGGAGAGCTGGAGGAGGAAAGAAGAGACATTCATCATTTAATTGTTTAAAAATCTCAGACAACAGGTAGCTTCCAGGAAAGTCAGAGGGTGAACACCATCATCGTTTTCTTTGTATCACAACCCAGAATAACACCACTCTCTGCAATAAGATTTGCCATTTTGCCCAGCTTGTGGTGACTCCAGCAAGGTCAAGGCATAGGGAAGAGGTTAAATGAAGAATGCAAGAGACGCTTTAAAAGAAACACATTTTGCAAGGAGTTTTTAATTCAGTGGTTCTACATGGGAGTCACTGAGATGCAACCAGCCTTCCAGTCCATTTCCTCCCTTCACTCCCACTAATAATACTTTACGGGGAAAACAGCTCGCACACACGGGCGGTGTCAGAGCCCGATCAGAGCCAAACCTGAGTCAGAAAAGCACATTGCAACTCAGCAAACTCTCCTGCACTGTCCTGTGAGATGGACACAGCGTGAGCACCACATCAAGCCGACGTCTTTCGTTCCTTATGCTCAGACGCTTCCTTTCTTTCACGCTAAAAACTAAGACCTCTGATTACACATCTGATGTGCCAGTACACCAGAGAGGCATCAGCCAAATTATTTCCATATTGTGTCCACTGAATCTCTATACAGACGGGAAATAAAATGTCTATATTTCAAGGCAGTCAAAAGTGCCAACATCGTGACCAGTCTGTCTGTCTGTCTATCCAGACCCATCAGCCCTTTCTTGTCATTGATGACCCAAGCAGGTCTCTGACAGGTCACAATCAGCCAGGCAGAGGAAGTTATCTTTTTCTGAGGCAGAAAAGACATGCAGAATAGTGTTTCTCTGATATTCCGCAGAGCATCGTATCTTAATACTGCACGTATGAAAGAGTTACTAACATCCTCTCCCCCCTCCTCTCCACACACCTTTGGGAGATGCCCTGCAGAATTTAATAAGGAGGTAACTAATCACCTTCTATAGAAAGGAAAGATTTCCGAAGAGGTTATCTCTAGCATCACAACATAAATACAGATAACTCCACTGAAGACAATGAAGTTCCACTGGGATAAAAGTACTAATCAAGGCTAAAAGAATTTTATGCAAAATTCATTCCTTTTACAAGATCTTTGGAGCCATTCCACAGAAGAGATAAAAATCTCTGCTCAGTTAAAAGGATGGTTACAAAATAATCTTTCATAAAGGTTTCCTGTTGAATTTTTAAGAACTTTTCCATTGGTACAGAATGATAATATTGTCTCTGGAAACTGCTTTGTTCATACAACGCTACAGCATCTATACAATGCCTCTTCATCTGAGCTATTACAACACACAAAGGTAGTTGGAAAGGGAATCCATTTGATAGAGGATGTGCACCACCTCAAAAGAATGAAGGTAATAAATGCCGTAACTACCAGCATTTCTTCCGAATTCAACAAGATACTCATTTAACTTGAAAATTGAAATTTAAAACCTATCTGCAACCATAAAATTGGACAATTTTCATAGTAGCTGACTGAGGACAGGTAAATGCTCATCCTGCTAAGACAGAGTCACCTTTGGGATTGAGGCCATCACTGCAGAAGCTGGCTAGGGAGACTTCTCAACTTCCATGGCACAGATGTTTTTGACCCTTTGTTTGAAACCCTGCAGGAGAAAGAAGATTCATTACTGACAATGGGTTTTGAGAGAAGTATCATTTCATCAGTAGTGATTTTGACCTCAGGTATGATTTTTCTATCGTACAGTTCAAATGAAATACACTATTTCTAGCAATGCAGTAGTTCCAACTGGAAAAACAAAAGATACTGTAGACTGAGAAGTATCTGAGGAACTGACTGTCTATCACAACGAATGAAATGAAAATTCCACTCCATTTAGTGCGCTCCCACAGGAGTAATGCACACAGCAAAGTTTCAACCAAATGGAAAATGCAATAGCAGCACTTAACTTCATTTTCTTGTGTCTGTTCTCAATTTTACAAGGGATATACTTTAAACATCTGTAATAATTATACTCAAATCATTTTTAAATTAAATGTCATAGAACATAGTTGAGAAAAAACAGCCTTCAGCACAGAAATTACATATTATTTTAAAACAATACATAATAATGATTAAGGAACTGCAGATACATTTAAAGAAATTATAGGGGGGGAAACTCAGTGGGATATTTCCCTCCCTCCCCTTTCCTAAAAAATTTGCACATCGTTGTCCCTGGAATCCCAGTAAAAGATTCCTCTTCTCGCACAACCCCAGCTTCCCCTGAAATCACAAACCCTTTGAAGAAGTTACGTACTACTGGTAATGTTGACATATCAGATGACTTTCATTATTTTCCATTTGACACTAAGTACTGTGAAATATGCATGAGTTCTAGTTCACCTGTTTGAAATTGTCACCAAAAATACGGTGGTTTTGGTTTTTTTTAAAAAAAGGATAAATAAACTGAAGTATGTTTTTAAAGAGAGAGAGATAATAAATATATATATATATATATACACACAGAGGTTTGCTGGTGCAATACGAGCACCTTTCTGCGACAGGACCATCACAAACCCACCAATTTCTCCTCCTCCTCTATTGAGCAGATATTCTGGGTGCTGATTTCCCCCTCTTGCCAGAAGCCCTTGAAGAGCCACAGTGATGTGGAGAGATACAGTGATAGCTACAGCTGAGATTTCAGTCCATCCAGATGGATGTGTCAAGTGAAATTAAGACCACTTAGAGTTATCTAAGCTTCAACCAAATCTCACTTTTTTTTTTTAAGACTTCTGCTAACTTGCAGTTAAATCTGACTATTTTTGCTTCTATGGTAGGGTCTATGAAAGGGTCATACAGCTGTTCATATTTAAACTGGCTCACGTAACAGAGTGCAGCGCTCCAAAGATTTAATTAATGGTCATGTGGAACAGGATGACTCACTTCTCTTCATAAGTCACAAGTGGCATAGGCACGAGCAAAACAGGCAAGTCACAGAAAGCAGTTGGCATCACGTCCTTCTCACTGTGCCATGCAGGAATGTATTTT
>NW_009597501.1:30926-81757 GCF_000690535.1 Cariama cristata
CTATAGAAAATCTGTTTCCAAAAGGTTATAGATACTTTGGCAAATAAGTGTTTCTGACATCATATTAGATGCCTTTCTAGCTCTAAAGTACATTTGCTACAAGTACACACATGGCACTCCCAGCTCTGGAACAGTTAACCTGGGCAGTCTAGCTGAGAATCAGGACATCCATAAATAAATAGTTTTTAAGCCAATAAAATTAAGGTGCTTTTTTTTTTTTTTAAAGCATAACTAAAACTGAAGCACTACAAATAAGCTGATTCGTTATCCCTACACAAACATGATCATTGTAGTTCCACTCATTGATAAAAGGCTGTGTCCCAAATAATTTGGGGAGCAAACCCCAAACTCCCCAGTTCCTAAGCGTTGAGTGGACCTTGAAATATAAGACTCATGAACCACTGCCCTAGTGAGAGGATTCCCCTCTGGCATTCTTAGCACCCTTCACTTTTTTCAGTAGTTATCTTTTTCCATCTTACCTCATTTTGATCCTTTCCATATATTCTAACATGGTACTAACAGATTTTTTGATCTGGATGAAGGCTAACAAGATGATGTTTTGTTTGTTTTTTTTTCCTGGTGTTTTAGGAGTTTTTGGGTTGTTGGTTGGTTTGTTGGGTTTTGGGGTGTGGGGGTGTTTTTTGTTTAGGGTTTTTTTCCTTTTTTTTTTTTTTTGGGGGGGGGGAGTTGGTTTGGTTTGGGGGTTTTTGGTTGTTTTGTTGGTTTTCTTTTTTTTTTCTCCACACAGCCAGCACAAAACTTAGTCCTCCATGAACTCTTGCTATGAAGCACCATTATATTGTTTTCACTTTGACTTCACTTTTTTCCTTCACAGAAGCAAGTGAGCAGAGAATACATTTTAACAGAGCAAGCTGAACAGCTCAAGCATTCTGTTCAATCATCCATGGAAAAAAAAAACACCAAAAACAACCACACAGTCAAAAGTAACAGTTTCTTCACAAACAGCTCACTTGTTTTTAAAAGTACTCCAGAGAAAAATCAGAATCCAAAAATTCATGTCAGAGCAACAGAAGTGCTGATGGACCTGAAACAAAGAATTTTCAATGCACTTAAAATGTTCATTTCTGAAATGTTTTTCCTGTTTTTC
Organism: Cariama cristata; assembly: GCF_000690535.1. Classification (NCBI taxonomy): domain Eukaryota; kingdom Metazoa; phylum Chordata; class Aves; order Cariamiformes; family Cariamidae; genus Cariama; species Cariama cristata. The sequence goes on from NW_009597501.1 coordinate 32,035, forward strand.
AGAACTGCCAAACTGAACAACAATCTGTTCTTTACAATCTATTCTGCTCTTAAGTTCTGCTACACCAGCACATTAAATTGCAAGTGTCTTGTATCAATCAAAAGTGACTTCTCAAGGAGTTATATTCCTTGGTGATAATCCTACCTATACTGAAGAAGTAGTTAAAGTTCTTTTTATAGCTTTTATATTTGATAAAACAATTACACAAAATTTTGCTTCACTTTGCCTCTGTACTTGAATTTATTTAAAATAGGGCTGACTCCAGCTTATTGTTTTTACATAGAATGACATTAGGAAGAATAAGATATTTAATTAGGACAAAATACTGAATAATTACTACAAAACTGATGTAGTCTTCCTGCAGTGGGACAATTCTTTTGTTTATTCCTCCCACATCACCATTGTGTTTGAATGAGTGAGATTTTCTGGATAGTCCCTGGTCACAGGTCTGCAGCTGAGAAGCCTAAAAGACCTTTCTCTTTCCACTCTTATTAACAAACTACAATAAAAATCTTCCTAGAAAGATGTTTAAAAAGCATAAGCCTACAGCATAAGACATTTTTCCTAAGAACTTACCATAGATCCCCTTTCCTTGGTCTGTCATGACTCACACACTGGTTAGGTTTTATGAAAACTTTTGACCCTTGAGGATAAATGTCATCCTCAGCACAGCGGGGTGGGCTCAGTTTTGCTGTTGGTTTTTGCAAACCACTGAAAACTCTTGAATCAAAATGGCATTTCTAGTTAATCAATTTTTTTTTTGGTTTTGTGGTTGGTTATAATACTGCAGAGCTCTGTGCTCTCTCTTCTTTCCTGAAAATTTCAGAGCTTTGTTGAAGGCCTTATTTTGCCCTCAGCTAGTAACATCAGTAACATTTTTCCAATTTCAGAGTAGTTTCAAGTAAAATCAATTGTGGTCTCATGAAAAAGAGAATTTTTTTTTTTTTTTGTTACACAAGTAGTGCTTGGCACAAATTCCAAGAGGTAAAAAAGAGGATTTATGAACCCAATGTATTTAATATATTGGCAAAACTACCCCTACTGCATCAGACAATGGATATGGTTACAGAGAACAGGGAAAAATAGTTGTTGCCTTCACCTGGAGGCAGGACGATTGGAGTTGGCTTCCAGCTTCGTCTCTGCTGTGAAGATGAGCCAGGAAAAAAGGTCCTACGCCAATCTGGGTGAACACATGCGGAGACCATGAGAGAAGGCAAAATATTGAAACGTAAACAGAAAGATAGTCTTAAGTTTCCATTACAGAGATATTCGCTGCAATTATTTCAATGCTTAAGCAGGACTTTTTTGGTAAAACAGCATCTTTCTTGAGCTTGGTTACCACCTTCAGAGAGTAGCGCATGCTAATTTCCAAACACAGGCACATCAGCCCACAGAGCACAATCTTCCTCTTATCAAGAACAGTAAACCTGAAAGACACAAGTTCACACCTGCCACACATGAACTCCCTTTCCCTAATTACAATAAAGACTCACCAAAATTCACAGGCAGCCCTGCATAAGGAAGCTGGTGATTTACCCGCCCCTACAGGGAGTTTCATCACCTGGGTACTGCTCCGTGTACAGGAGGAGTTCCCTCAAGATGACCTTTCCACAGGCAATGCCCATGGGACCCCATCTCCAGCCGCTAACCGCATCACATAACTTGCACAACTGCAAACATTGGGAGGGAAAACGAGGACTGACATTTCCATTTATCCACTAGAGACTACAGAAAGTACTACGTACTCATCAGCTGAAGAGCAGATCTGCTAAACCAAACTTAGGACCCCTTTCCCTGTACCCTTGCTAACCAGACACCAGTTTGTATTCACAGGCCACGTATTTACTCGATGCGACCCACTAAAGCAAAGCTGGCCAAGGTAGCTGGGAGCAAGGGAAAGGGAGAACAGTCCCTGCCATTGTCCCTACATCTTGGCATCTACCAGGTCATAATGCAAGGAAGTAACGCTGAGGTAGACCCAAGGATGCAGGCATAGGTTCACAGGAACCCTCATGATGTGATTTTTTTTTTTTTTTTTAATTTCCTCTGAGCGTAACGTTACAATTGGGTCCAAAGGGATTTTACTTTCATTAATACTCTGAGTAGAAGGTATGTTCATGTCAAGAGATCACTATGTATTCTTAAAATTAACAATCTGGTCAGTTATGATCCAGGGCTTCACAAATCCTGCATGCATACAATTTGTCATTAACCATTAATTTCACCACCATCAGCATGCCAAAGCTCTGAAGATTCATACCAGGAATACATAAGAAGCTACACCACTGCAACAGGAGGAAAACCCCAGGCTGCCCTGCTTGGAGCAGCTCTGGAGACAGGGCTTCAGGTTCCTCATTTTGCTATCACGTAGTAACACAGAGGATGATTACCTTTGTAAAACCCATGGAATTTCATCCAATCAGAGAAACAGACCTTTTTCTCTTTCTTGGGGCTCATTTTACACTCTTATAAGAGTGTGAAACCTTCAGAAACACAAACCAACCTGCAATAAACTATGTACTGTATGTACATTACCTCTTCTCAGGTTGCTTTATTTTTAAGCCAGAGGACTGAGAAATATTCTGTCTTTTCATTGGAGTAAGAACTGAAAAGTTTCACTGATATTTCAAGGGATATCTTACTCTCAGGTTAAGTTAACAGAGTATTGGAAATAAAGCAAAGGCTGAGCTGTGCAACGGCACATTTAGAATGGAACTATAGAACAATTAAGTGTCCTTACAAAGCTATTACAATTTGATTTTTAACAACTTGACCAAGTATTTTTGATTGCTATCCATAGACAGAAAGGGCTGAATGCTTCATCTGAATATAGCTGGGGTTTTGATATTCAAACCTAGATCAATCCCAGAACCATTGGATTATTGGAAGGTTTCATTTAATTCTGCATTATGCTTTTGATGCCTACAAGGCTCTGTCAAGTCCAGACTTACTTTGCACAAGGGGAAAGCTATGCTTGTACAGTAGAACAGAAATGTCAGTTCCTGTCATTTTCCACCCCTCCACCCCAGCCCTACAGATTTTTTTTTCAATTCCCCCCCTCCCCCCTTCTTCTATGGACTTAAATCAGCTACTAATCAGAGCTAATTTCCTGTGGAAGATGATGTTAGAAAGACATCAATTCATGCAAAGCCTAAAATCCCAGTCCAAAACGATCACTAGCAATTAAACAGGTTCCAGAAGAGTGCTGGAGAATATGCCACCACAAACATGTATAGCATCTGAGTCGGTAAGATAACCAGCTAACAACAGGACAGGAATTACCACATTTAAATACTTAATAAAATATTACTCTAATCAAGGTCCCAACATCCTACACATAGGAAGTCTTTCCTCATTTCTATGGTGATGAACTTATACCATGAAACTGGAAATCTAATTATGCTTGCTTGTAACTGTGACCACAGAATATAATTATAGCTATCACCAGCCAAAATAATTGGACAGCTGTTCTTAAAGAAAAAGGTCTTCTTACTTGACTGGAGATACTCTGATAGGAAGGAATTCAGAAATTTAACTATTAGCCTAAACAGAGAGGATGAAGGGGAGCGTTTGCTTAGAATATCAGGGAACATTGCAGAAACATGCATTGAAAAGGGAGTGAAAATATAGAATTTAATTTGTTAAATTAGCATCAGCATTGATATTGGAATTTAGAAATTAGTTCAGATGAAAAGCAAAATTATAAGGAAGCCTTTCTCAGTTGCATCATTGTGTCTGTAGGAACAAATCTTAAGAGAACATGAATTTGGCTGGGGACAGTGTGAGACAGTCTAGTGACAACAAACACAACCAGAGGAGACATATGGAGGAAAAGAAAAAAAAGAGAAAAAAGAGAGAGAAAAACAAAACAAAAACACCAAAGAGAAACAAGAGGAGAAGGCTACTACCCTTCTTGCCTTTTCATCAGCTCCAAAATGCTGTCAGCCCTCCACCCCCAAAAATGTGTTAGACAATTTCCTAGCAAAGCACAAGACTCCGCCGTACAAGCCGTAGGAACGAGGCAACAGCAAGAGAGACAGTAAAGGCAATAACACCAGCAGGACAAAAGCCCCCGAGGCAGCAGTACTGGGCTTTAGCAACTGCCACATTTTCTTTCCTCACCAGACACAAAGTAATAGTAAAAAGAAAAGAAAAAGAAAATTGTCTTTTTTCTTAGCAGATGAATCCTTTAATTCACCACCTGCTGCCCAATTCTAATGGCGGCGTGCAACATCCACAGATGCATTGCAGGAGACCGGCAAGGAGCTCATGGAGTCTCTGGCACCAAGAACTTCTGCTCAAGCAAAAGGAAGCAATAAATCCCACAGCGGTCCCCTCATGATTTTGAATTGGCCACTGACAATTTTCTATATGCCATTTCTGACTCAATTAAAACAGATTGTGGCATTGCTGGTGATCCAAGCAGTGACAGCACTTTGTTGGGAGGCTGGGGAGGGGAAAGCAAAGATGCGCTCGTGGGACATGAAGACCTGACCGACTCCTCTTTTTGGTCTTCTGCTGCTTGGGATATAGGAAGAACAGGGCCAGAATTAGTCTGGTGAAGAGCAGGAAACAACAGCAGCAAGTCAGAGAGTTAGGAAGAGTGAGAGGACTCATCTCTTACCTGTCTTCTCAGTCCAGGGGACTTTAACACCTAAATTTTAAAGGCCTCTCACAGAGTTACTCTAAGCATCATCGTAACGTATGGCTTACAGCAGCTCTTAAGCTGGAAACATCCACAGAAAAGTAGAGATAACCAGACCCGCAGGACAGATGTGAAGCAATCTCTCTGGCTGCTGCTGTCACTGCCAGCAAAAGGGCCCACGGGAGCAGGGTGGAAGAAACCAAAACAGATATTGCATTGTGTCATGTTTTCTGAAGGCAGACAGTTAAAAGCCAAACCACAAAAATACAAAAACAATAACAGAAGAATCAAGCCTGAATACACCATAACATCACCAAATGCATTCATTGTTTTTGAAAAACTGCATGAAAATTAAAAACAACAGCAGAGCCATTGAACCCTGACGCACTAATTTTTAAATATTTACATATAAAAATGCTTTTAAGGAAAATAAGCCAAACATCTGTAAAAGATCTTTATCACTTGAATGTCAAGTCTGCTTTTGATGATTTCACACATGATTAATTTACCAACACAATTATACATAAGCAAATTATATGCAAGTATGGAAAATTACGAATGTTTTCTGTGTGTGTACACTTGCACTGAATCTACTTTTAGTCTGTAAAAGTATAACACACATCTTTTCTAGATGAGTTATAAACTGGGTTTACAGTTGAGATTTCCCCAAAAGTGCTATTTATGATACACTGGAAGAAAAAAAAAAAATCATTTTTACATTTAAGCAGCAGCCCTCTTCTTTCTGTGAATCGTATACAATAATACAACGAGTAGTCAGTAGAATAATACCCTTACCCACTTTTATTTGGTAAATGATGTTATAAAGCTAAGCACAATTTTCCAGCAAACTTAGCTGACAAACTCACTCACATTTTGGGGGACATAACAGACCATATATGTGTTCTCAGTGACAGTTTTCCTTTCAGGATTCAGCCACTGCACAGGAGAGGTCACCAACGTAACAGTTGTATTTCATCGGCCTGTCCCGTACGCTGAATGGGACAGGAGGCCCCAGAACACATAGTACGTGACCACTTAACTTTGTCACTGCATACGCACAAGGGGGAAAAGTTTTGAAATCGAGGCTAACCTATTTTAAATGCATAACACTTGGAAAATTGGTTTCATAACCTAAAAAAACCCCACATCTTTCCTTTGCTATACTACCCCCACATATGCATTCCCACTGTTCTTTGCTTAAAAAATGTAACCCTTAAGCAGACGACATGAGATATGGTGAAAGGGTGTTACCCATCCTCTCCCCTCTTCTCATTAAGCAAATTTTTTAATTAAATTGATCCAGGAGGAAGAGGCAAAAGAGGTATTTTTCTGTCCTTTTAGTAAGTTAAATTAGCTCAGCAAAAGATCCAGGGAGCACCAGGGCTGCTGCAGAAAGGATGAGGGTAAACTGCACATCCAGAAATAGTTAGCTCTCCTCTTCTCAGCATCAGCAAGCTGCTCTGTGCTCTCAGCCTTAAGCAGAACTATAATCTAATATGGTACAACAACAAAAAAAAACAACACAAACCCAAAACACACAAAACCAAAACCACACTCTAATCATCAGTCATCAACAGGGTTGGCACACTGCACATGCAGTGCTGCACAGCAGCATGTGATACAAGATTTATCCTCATTAACTAGCAGCAAGAGCAGACTTATTTCTTCTGAGGAGGCAGGGAAGTAGCAGCAGGTGTGGGAGAACCGGTTTCTGGGTGAAAAAAAGAAAAGCCTCTCCAGTGATGATCATGGTCTGGTACAAGCATTGGCTTCTACTTCAGTACCTGCTCGGAGCTAAGCAGTCCATCACTGAGAATGCAACTGCTAGAAGGAAAGCATGAGTGCATCTCTTACAACCGAGCAAAATTTTGTGGGACTAGGGAAAGTACTTCTCTAGCTAACAGCAACACTACAGGAGCTGTAGCAAACACTGGTTGTGTTAAAATTTCTCAAGAAAGTAAAAAAAAATAAATTATTTCTGATGAGAGATGTTAGAAACATAACTACAAGAATAGCAAATAGCTCTTCCTATAACAGACAAGAATTTGGGCTTGACTCCTCCCCTCAAATGGAACTTTTGTAAGTTGACAGATAATGTAACAAATCCCCTCCAACTTTGCTCAGAAATTTATTCAATTACAAAGTGTTCTACAAGAGTGATTTTATATATATTTCATCACTTTATAAAGAAAAATGTAGATGAACCAAATTCCATTTCACATTCCTGTTTTCATTCCATATGGAAGAAAAAGAATAATATCTGTAAGACATGAGAAAAGGGAAAAGACTCATATGTTTTATTTCATGTTATTAAAGCAACACCAGCAGCATGGGTTTTTTTTAGATTCCATTTAAGACTGGATTTGAGGAAGTGCTCCAAAAGCTGTTTGCACCTTGCTGGACTGAAGGACAGCTTCACAGGTTTATGAGGAACACAGGAGCTGCAAGAAGCTGCTTCTTGCCAAATTGAAGCTTACCCAAGGAGTATGTCATGCTCCTGCCTCATCATCTGCACCAACTGAAGGATTAGCAACTCTGAAATTTCTTTCTGTGGAGCTGTCAGTGACCGTATTTGACAGTCAGAAGAAATATTACCTTTACAATGTTGTAGCAGGAGTCAGTTGAAAGCCTCGTTACCCTCCGCAGATGGTACCCGACTGAGAACCCACTACGCCTCAGACCCGCTCCCCAGCTCTGAGATAATCACCACAGTAGGACTAACACCAAACTAAGCTTATAGCTACCTACAGAAGCCAGAAAAACATCCAAACTCTGGGTCAACATCCCAACTCTTCGTTGAGACGAGACCTAAAAACTCAGCGTTCCTCCCCTTATCCCTTCCCCACCCCCTTTATTTTTGAAGCTAAGATAAACCTCGTTTCCTAGGCCAAGAAAGAGACATGGTGCACGCAATGTCACCAGTCTCACTTAATGACAGGTGGACTCCGAGGCATCTCCCTGCTGCATAGTCTAGACATAGCCAAGGAAACAGCTCGATTAGAGTAATTGAGCAGTAAAAAGCTTCATAAGAGTTCAAGGTCTCTGAAAGCATACAGGACAACAGAAACAGATTGAGAATAGTGCCATACCCTTAAGCAAGAAGAAAAATAAAACCAAGATAAATTCATTTCTGATAGTAGCTGGCACATGAAAGCTTGCTGTGTCTTGTTTTTCTTAATAGCTTTTTAAGTCAGTCAAGAGGCAAAACTATGCAACATAATTACAGGAATTTGAGGAGTACTGCACGCTACCAGAAAACAAATCATTTTGGAGGAGACACAAAGACGACAAGAACAAAACAGACACAAACTATTACAGAGGTTAGGAGCCTACCTCACAAGTGCAAAAGGGAGTGAGGAAAAGGGCTAAGCAAGCTCAGGGGGAAATCTCATCATGGCAGACCTGGCAGGCAGATCATTACCAAGCTCCAACTTTAATACTTGCCGACAACACTGGAATTTGAGTAGCAGAAGCCACAGAGTCCCTGCTGAAGCTGAAGGAGGACTCAGAACTGGTCACCATCCAAACCTGGGCACATCAAAGCAAGTCAAATGGACTTGCACCATATCTAGTACAAGAGAAAGGAGGATGAAGCCTGAGTTAACTTGCCTAGCTCCATCAGCATACACGTGGCATCCTTAGAGAAGATGCCAAACTAAAGAAACTCCACACTGGTACAGTGAAGGTGGTTTTAAGCAAAAACCTTAAAATAAAACAGAAGGTTTGTTAAGATTTCAGTTTATCACAAAGGCATGGACAAGTGCCACCAGTAGTAATATTGGCACTGAAAGGGAAAGCATGGGTAAGCAACAAAAGCTGGGGATCAAGTGTGATGCACTTAGAAGAAGCTCTCACATAAGAATTGATAGAGACATATCATTGTATTCAAGTTCATATGAAATGGTGTCTCCATCCTCAAATACACCCAAACAATACATAGCCTCTCTCTAATATTAAATATTAGTAAGAAAGAGGCATATAAGGCAACAAGAAAGAACAGAAGGGACAATTGCAGAATAGAAGCAAATAAGCAAAAAAAATTGAATTATGAAAAAAGTAACAAGGAGTTCAGTCAGGCACGAGAACAAAGCTAGTTCTCTCAGATTTAGGCAGCAATTCAAGCAGCTGATTTTTCAGGCTTGGACTCTGGAGGAGTTGGGTCCCCTGTGCAACAGCGTGAGGATTTGGAGCACTTTTCAAAAACTGGTAAGTGACAAACAATTGAAGCTTTAGTTCCCACCCTCACCATGCATTTCTACTGATCTAATAATGTTTAATCATGAAAGCTTGGGCGTCATAGACTGCCTGTTGGGTTCTAGCCATCGCACATGGAAGAAACAGCTTTTTGGGACAAAAATGTGGAAGGCAGCCATGAGCGTGTAGATCCATCCAAAGCAGCAACACCTGAAGAATGAGCACACCAGTTAAGAACAGAGGAAAGGCTGTGCTTTCAGTGCCATGGTAGCCCTTAATCTTTTCACCTCCTGAAGAAGAGTTACATAGCATACAGGGGAAATCCTGTTACAGGAGCAGATGCTTTAAAAAATGATGCATGTTCTGGGTGTCCTTAGTAAACAGAAATGTCTTAAATTGCTTTCAAATAGAGACCCAATAAAGGACTATATGCCCTGGTAAAATAACATTTTCTGGGTATAAGTGTGCTTTAAACAGTTTTCTGCAGTACTTCAAATAGTAGAAAGCTGTGTTTTAGATTGCTCAAGGACACAGTCCTCATTGAAAGCCATGAACAGGCTGCAGTACTTGAGCAGTTTCATAAACACCGATCTCCTCTGCAGGAAGGTGAGCTAAAGGAGCCTCCTCCTGAATGCATGCAGCCTTCTTACCACCTTCTCCTCCTCTCCATGCATTCGATAACAAAAAGGAAAAAAAAACACAAAAAACAGCAAAGGCAGAGTTAAAAGAGCTCCCTTGAAATGGAATTCTGTTTTTTCAGCAGGTGCATACACGTCTAGAACAGAGAGACCTCCAGCAAAGTCCAACTAGCTGCGCTCCCACAAAGCCATTCCCAGCTCAGAGATGCCAGGGATTTTGGTTAATGTTGAGCTCCTGCTATCAAAGCAGGAACAACAGTCATCTTTTATCATGCCTCTCTAGGCATTTGGCAAATGTTGGCCAGATAGATGAGGTTTTTGTCAAACTCCTTTGTGAGTCAACTTGGGTGCTATATACCAGACCATGGAACATAATTTCATTTGGAAAGGTTATCTGCTCTCTAATTTCTATTCTGAAAGCAGATCATGTTTCCATCTACCTTCAGCCAGACATTTCACTATTTTTTTTCCCTCTCTTTTTCTCTTTTTTTTTTTTTTAAACAATGGCTTAGTGTTGCCAAGGTTACCAATCAATCATTTTACCTTTGGTACATCTGAATATATATCAGCTATATTGTGCAAGAAACACTGCTTAGTATGATGAGGAATAGGTATCTGTGGATGTCATACTAGAGGTAGAAACCCATTCAGTCATGAATCACCTGTTCTCTTGTCCAAAGGTCCTAAGGTTGAGAAATGTTTTGTAAAGCACACAGAATTATTGCAACTTCTACTGTACAATTTTTATATGTACTTATGTAAAAATAGTTACCATTTATGCAGAGGTATAATTGTCGCTGCCCTCTTACATTCATAGAAGTCAAAGCTATTACTCTAAACAGATTAATGTGAATTCTCTACTCTATAGAGTATTTCAATAGCTCAGTCACTAGTTTTAATTAACACCAGACAGAGGTCAATTATGTGCATGTAGAATGTGTTCTTTGCCTGTTATTTATTTGCAGTCTAGAAACAGCATGCACCAAGTAAAGCTAGGACAGTCAAGAAAACGGTAGCACTTATTAATGACTTTGTATTAACAGAGAGAGATAATATTATCCAGAAGTGAATGACATCAACTGATTAAAAGACTGAAGTTAATTTGCCCTATCCCAGATCTCATTTTACTTTTCTGGAAACTTCATGCTTTTTTCTACCAAAAAAAAAAAAGAAAAAGAAAAAAAAAAGAGCAGCACCAGATGCAGTTGATATGTATATTGAATTTGTATGCATATACTTGGTAAGATTTCCTAAAAATGGCTGGCAATGATACAGTGACTCCAGTAGTTCTCTGTCTTTTTGGTGAGCCACAAAGACCAACGATAGACAATGACAGATATGTAATCACCTGTTAAGTGCCATCAATCATAATGTATTCCTAGTCCACGTTTGCAGGTCTTACTCGCTAAGAAAAGGTTAAATTGCCTGATTTTTTTGCAGTCGCCCTAAGGGCTGCTGCCTTCCAGTAACACAGCATTTTAATCTTGTCGAGCATTGTCTTCAGCACCCATCTGAATCTAATAAAGTGTTATACACACTTGGTTCATGCTTCAGTGTTGCCAGCATAGAGATAACACCCCTGCTTCTCCCTTCCAACTCAACAGGATCCGTTGGGCAATTCAATCACTGCTGAAGTGAGTTTTGCCTTAGTGAATTCCCAACAGCAAGCAGAGGGCCAAGCTACTATGTCTGCAGTCATTCAAGTTAAGACCAAAGAATATTTGCGAGATGAGCGAGTGGAACCAGGCAGTTGCCAGGTTACACCTTCCCCACGCCAGCAGCACATACCCCATGCACCCAGCTACACCCCTCACAACCAGGGTGCTGATGAAGCGCTGACGGCTTGTGAGCAAACCAAAGATTATCTTCTCAGTTCAGATGCTCATGATGAGCATTTTTGTTTTGGAAAGTATTCAAGCATATGAATAATGTTTAAGTGCTTTTTTTTTTTTTTTTTTTTTAAGCCAGGGCTCCATTACAAGAGTTACTCAGTGAATAATTGCCAAGGGGAGTGTTGAGCCCAGGATATGAGAGTTTTTGCCCTTCACAGAACATTTTGAGATGGGAGAGTTTAAGAGCACTTCTGGAGAGAAAACAGTGCCAAAAGAACAAATCACAAATAGAAACAGAAGGATCTGATAACAACATTAACTAGCTAATATTATGCAGAATATTAACTGCTTTTTAGATTAATCTTCAATTTTATTCCAAGACTTGGAGTACAGTTCTGTTGAAAAAGGGACCATAGTGGATTCAGTTTCCTATGTCATATCAAGGTACTCAGTAACTCCAGGCTAGCACTAGATGTGCAAGCCAAAGTTCAGGCACTTGAAATGTTCAAGTTTTAATTAATAACATCACAAACTTCTCCACAGTCAAACTCACTAGCTGTCCCAAAGCTGTTTAGAAACCAATTTTTCATTACTAACATTAATGTAATTATCCCATTTTTATGTTAGCCTAATGTTATCGCTTAATCAGCCAGAGAAAAGTGGCTGCGGCAAGAGAACATATCTTTATAAGAAATCACACTTATAAAAGATAGAACATTAGGGAGAATTTAGTAATGCTTTTTTGTCCAGCAGTTAAATGATTAGCCGTTAGACAGTGGACGCAGAAATTAAGTAAAATACTATGCCACTCTAGACCATTTACTAAGTCTCCATTAGAAGAGGGTATTAGCCAACAGTATTTTATCTTCTTGGGATTATTTCTTTTTTTGGTTGATGAAGGGAAGAACAAGAGATCTCACAAAAGACTTTCATTTTAGAGTAGAAAAAGCCGTCAAACTAAAAGGTTTACAAGAAGTCACACTAGATGCAAGGGAAGAGGAAAAAATTCTTTTGATTTCCCTTCAAAGACATGGTTACAGTCTCCGATAGCTCCCCTGGAGCTCGGCACAGAGCAGGCTGCCTTGCAACCATCCTCATTTGGAACAGTGAACAAGTACCAAGCAAGTGAAGAATCCGTGTCAGACCCACCTGCCAAAGCCTTGTGTCGCACAGCTCTCGGTGCCAGGGAGGCTCTCCCAGCTCACACAGATAGAAGCATCAGGCATGCATTAGACAGATGTGATATAGATCTAGAGAATAAGAAAAACCTTCCGTAGATGACCTAGGAGACCACCTTTAAATCACTTTGTCTATGTAACAAATAATGTGTTGTTTACAAGAAGTCCAAGATTCGTTTTTCCATTTCCGCATTATGCATAAGCAGCTTCACACAAGCATAGAAGAATAGGATGCAAGGATCAGAAACATTCAGCCTCAGCAATGCTATTCAGTAAGAGTAATGAAACCATGTAGACAAGCAAAAATTGAGAAAAAGACAAACCAGGGATGTCTGTTACTGGCCATCAGTACAATAGCTAAACTGATTAAAGGCTTCTGGATTACATTATGAGATGGAAACCATAATGCATCACTGGGCAAGTCAGCTAGACATTTAGCATAGGCTTGGCTTTATTAAGAATCAAAACACTGAAAGCTCAGGTCAGATTGAGCATTAGCAACCTGTAAGAACTCAGCCTACATTCAGAAGAACCTTCTGAGAAAGGAGAAAGTAGTGCAGACCATAGGAAGACTTCAAAATAATTTTAAAATTATTCATGACAGAACAGTACATTGATTTATGTAAGCAAATATTAGGGAACTAAGAAATCCCATGATGGAAGACAGATGGCAGCAAATATTTAATTAATGAATGTGGGAAAATGTTGCGTAGTGCTAGAAAAAGTGACATTAAAGTCACTTCACCGAGGCTTAAATTCCTCATTTATAACCAAGGCAGCCTAGAAGGACCTTTCTAGGAGGGGCTCACAACAGACCCAGAGATTGTGTGCACAGATGTCCTGACATTGGTTCAAGAGCTAAAAACTATCAGTGAACCTGCCAGCATTGGAATTTATGAGTGTAGGTTGTACACACACACAAACATACCATTTTGTTTTTAAAACTGTGAGGAGAAAATTGTGGTGTTCCAGCTGACAGGAAGGACTCAACAGCCCCTAGCACTGCTAGGTCCACAGTCTTCATAGCTCAAGTAGGTACAGCAAAAGCTAAAAAGCAGGGAAAATGCAGGGAGACAAAGCCAACATGCATCTATGGAGCAGAGTTCCCTAGAGAAGCCTGGTAGCACCAAGGTGGTTCAGTTATAGCATGGAAAAGGCTCTTTAGAGGCAGCAATAGCATTCATACAAGATGGCAAATCTCCCACTTTGAGCTGAAAACAAGGAAGAAACAGTTCTACTGAAAGTAACTACCCTACAAGTTCATCTTGAGTATCCACTAAAACCACAGGGAAGATTGAAAAGACAAAACCAAGTTTCAAATCTGAACCATATGCAGAGAGTTGGGATGAAGTTGTGAAGAACATCAATATGGAAACAGTTTCTTGTTTTTCAGGAGCACCTGCTTCTATACCAGATTCCTCATCACTGTTCAAGACCTCAAGCTTGCTCACTGCCAGGAGGAGCTGATCCCCTCCTGCCTCTTCGGGCAGGAAAGAGGTTTCCTTAGCCTGCCTCATCACTAAACATCTCTCTCACTTCTCCAGGTGTGGAAAGCATGTCCTCTAACTCACCTAGGCATGCTTCTCACACATTCAGCTTTCCAGCCAAGAAGTCATTTCCTGAAAATGCTCCCCACTTTCCATTCCAAAAAATAAATCCTACTTGTTTCAACCAGCTCTACACAGCAACAATACTATGATATCTTAGTCACTGTAATAATACAAGTTCACACGTCACCCATTGACCCTTTCTCCACTTTGGCTTCAGTACAAGCTTTCTAGTCCTTCCCTGGCCAGGGAAAGGTACATACAAAACCAGATAGCCACCTTGCAGATGTGCTTGGTACATGTTGAGTGGTAACATCTGTAGGTTTACACGGCTCCCTTCAAACCCAGGGGAGCTGCTCCCCTTCTGACTCAGTCGCAGAGTTCACAATTCCACTTTCTTGAGCAAATCAGAAATTCGAAGAGTTCGGGAGTAGCTAACTACTCTTCTCCCCTCTGTGGTGAGTTAAGGCAAGCCCAGATAATTCATAGGTCTCTAACTGAATTTGGTGCTCAATTCCCAAATGAAAGTTTAAAAAGAAAACCATGAAGTCAACACAGTATCGTCCAGAGAGCTGCAAAACATGCAAGAGGCAACCAAGACATGCTTTGTAGTTCACTTGTACCACCATCCCTGACTTTATATTGCTTAGAAAACAATTACTCATAGTCATTTATAAGAGTAATATTGGAAAACGTTCACATCTGAATTTGACCATTACATCCAGCCAGCCACCAGAGCACCTTCTGCAAATTATTTCGTCTACAGTACAGATGTGAATCCTTCCCCATCTACAGGTACCTGCAAAGACCATGGTGTCTTTACTGACAGAGCTATGCCCTCGGCGCTTCCAATGTCATTGCTCATAGTTCAGTGCTATGACTCCAAACTGTTGATCTAAAAGGACAAGAAACATTTCAGCACCCTGCCATAGAGCATCCTACCACAGATTGCTCTCTGGACCTACACACGTCTCTGTCACGATTGCAGGCTACTACATGCATCCTCTGAAGCCATGCCGGGACAAATCTTCCTTCACCTCCTGTGAACTAACTTGGTACAAGAGATTAATGGAATCCATGACCACCGAGAGAAAATTGGTACCTTCACCTGTGACACAATCTACAACACAATGTATTTTTCTCTCTGACCAATACTAGCTACTCAAATTGTCCTTTCTACAGGGAAATGTCTTTTTTCAGGGAATCTTGTCTAATCTCTACTCAAATGCATACTGACATAATGGAGCACAGCTTTACAGATAATGAAGTTTAGAAGAGTTCACAGAAGAGAGGGATCAAGGTAAAAGCAACAAGGAGGAGGATGAGTGCCAGCAGCTGAACCAGAGAAGACGTTCCCCTTTTCACTCTTTCACCCAGGGCCCATGCCAGCCATATTATGCTACTGAATGATCGTAAAGAAAGTTACTCAATAACAGACTCCTGTGTGTTACTTTGAGAGGTTTGTAACTCACTGACTTTAGAAAGATGTTTAAGTAAGAAAATTTATATCTTGGGGGAGGAGGAGAAGAAAGAAAAAACAAAAAAATATATATTAAAAGATATCCAGTACATGTAAATGAACATGCCAGAAATCCTGTCTGTAAACCAGAGCAAGCTCACTACATTGTACGTAACCCAAACTGAGTCTACACTTTTGCAATTAAGGCAAGATTTACAGAATTTGGGGAAGAATATATAAACTTATAGCTTTTTTTTAAGTAAACTAATATTACCATGAACAAAGCCAATTCTGCATTATTAAAGCAAGCAGTTCCTTAACCTTTACAACAGTTAACCGACATCTATTGCCTCCCCATTTACTTCAAGTTGCACAAAACAAAAGACCCAGTGGCAGAAATCACAGTGCTCCTCAATCACACCAAAGCCTGCACTGAAATCTTAAGAAACTTGATAAAGCCCCTTTGGCTCCTCTAGCAACGGGTCCCTGGAAGCAGATGCCACTCACAGTTTTCTCTCTCAAGGCAATAAACCTTTCTTCACAATTAAAACTTACAGGAAGATATTGACCAAAATATTAGCCATTGGGGCATATACTTATTTTAAAAAAAAATCTCAAAGAAAGATATTTAGAAGTTAGAATGATATCAAGGTCTGACAACTATTCTTAGCTCTGGATGAGGGGAAGATCCTTTACTAATATGTTGTCTCAATATGTTTCTTTTTAAACGTAGGTGTTTACACAGTGATTAGGCTTCTTCAGAGTCTGTTTTAAGGAATGTAGCAAGATAACTGAAGCTCGTGAGGAAAAAATCAGTTTACCATACATGGGTGTGATTATACTCAAGGACTCTCAGATGTACAGGATGGTTCCTCACTGTTTCCATTATATCTATGCACACATATTTATGTATAAAGTATAATCCCCCTTTATGAATGGACACAAAAAGAAAGAAGTCAGTTAAATCATCCTTCAGAGGTTTTGAATCCATATTCCTCCCTCTAGACAAAAGTATAGGAGCTCATTAATGACCACTATTAGCAGAGAAGCTGCTGCATGGCCAAACGAATCTGATCCTGTTGAATCATCCTGCGTTGGATGACTGTAATTCTCAAGTTGGCCATCAACTAATTATATTAACAGAACAGATTAGAAAAGTGTCTTCATATGACCATCTCAATTGCTCAACAATGAGACTATTGTCCAGTCTAGGTTTCATTCCTTTCACATAACTTCTGTGCTGCAGCACATAACAGAAGCATTAAACGATAAATTAGAAGTGACCCACCACTTCCTCCTCAACATCTCTGGCTGTGACTCGCTTACCATCTTCTAACATTGCTATTTCCCCCTCTCTATCTTGCTTTTGTCACCTCTTATTAGTTGTAGAATACTGATTCACTTCTCCTCCTCCTGGTGATATTAAAAATTATAAGTAACTTTTTGTATGAATGTCAAAGCTATGTAGATAACAATTTTGGTCTGCTGGTTTTGTTTCTTTTTCTTGGATAGAGGAGCTGGGGCAAAGAGCACTGATTTGGGACTCCAAAAAAATAAATCACTTCTATTCCCTCTCCTGGCTGTGGCTAGATCTCAAATCACATTTGTCTCAGTTCTCGCATCCTGTAAAATAAGGATCACAATATCAGCCTGTTATGTATGGAGACACTTACTACTGAAACTGCTACTTCTTAGGGAATTCGCACAACCCACCTTTAGAGTAATATTTATTTTTTCAGTCCATAAACCTTAATACAAGCATTTATGGTCATTCCTTTGAAAAAATGCATGTGAAAAAATGCTACCAAATCACTCTGCAAGTCAAAATTCCCAAGTTATATTCAAGTATCAAGCTGCCTTTGACTTTTAAGCAACAATAAATGGAAGCAGAAATGTTACTTTTCTAGAGAGAACTCAACATATTCAAGTCAATTACTGGAAGTGGCTGAAAGCAAGGATGTTTGCACGGCAAATAGAACAAATGAGACCACGAGGTTGCAGAGCAATGTAAATAGACACAGTGTGGCAAAATGCTTTGTGGCCTTATTTCATTAGTTCATTGCTAACACTGAGAAATTATATATGTCAAACTGAGTATTTTTTGTGATCTATTAGACATTATTCAATAAAAATTTAATTATGCTGCCAGTCCAAAATACTCCCCTGAAACATCTTACGTTGGCATCAAGGATGCATTTGACAATCTTGAGACAGAAATGCCCTTTCACAAATATATTATTGTCTACTTAAGTGACTAGGAGGATTGGAAAATGCATTAAGCTGGGACAAAGAAAAGGAGGAAGGGTGAATTAAGGAACACTGGAAAGAATTATCATTGCATTCTCATAAGACAAGCATTGCAGAAAAACATACAATAAAATTACATAGAACAGATTACTCCTATGTGATGTTATAGTTCAGAGGTATGAAATCTCTGAAGAAAGTTTCTGAGACTATTTAAGAAAAAAAATCTTTTACATATAATTTTAATATCAAATAAAAGACTACTGTAACTGTTAGTTACTGGAGAAAATTATCATTGCCTACATTGAACTTCCAAACACAAGTCTCTAGTTTGGGGTACTGGGGAGGAAAAAAAAAAAAAAAAAAAACACACAACCCAAAACCCAAAAACAACTAACTAAAACCACAACTCAACATCCCTAAGATCTGAAATTTTTGCTTTTGCTAGCACCCTTCTGGCTTAGTCCCAGTCTAACGCTCAATCCAAGCATTTGAGGTTGAGGTCCAAAGAAAATGTAATTCTAATGAAAATAGAACAACATTTGGTAATACATCACCCGGAAAGCGATGAATTAAATCAACTACAAGGTCATTCTCAAGTGTGGTTTGGATATGAAATTCAAAATAACAGATTAGTGGAAGGATAGAGGTAGGCAAGTGGAAGAGAAGACAGGAAGTAAGGAAAAAAGTCAAACAACTTCAGCAAACATTGCTTGGTTTCTAGCTGGTCCAGGGAGCAGCAGCAGTAGAATATTTTTGAGATACTGTCTCAGTTTGTTTCATCTCCACACCTGTCCTGCTGTCTACTACCTTTGGCCTTCACTAAGAAATAACTTCAGCTGAGTTTGACTTTCTGCTTGAAAAATACTGTCTGTGCATCCAGCCTTGCTTCCTGATACCACCCTACCATTTGCCTTACGAAAGTTCCACAGTGGTCACAAAAGCTACAGTTGCTACGTCGTATTTTTCTATCTTCAATGCCTTTATTTGAACTACATTCAAAGCTTCAGGCAGACAGAAGGGCTTTCAGCCACAGGAACAAGAGCAGATCCATCTTCTTCTCTAATCTGTGCCAAAATTAATTCCCTAAATTAATCCTGTCTTGTTTTCACTACTTCTCTCACTTCATACCTTTAGCATGGCAGTAGTCAGCTCTCTCCCCAGTGTTTGGGAATATTTGCAGCCATCAGATTGAAGGCAGTACAGAACAGCAGAAGTGAAAGTGGTGCAACACTTGATCATTTAAAACCTGACAGACTGAGGGTGCTAGTTGAGGTCAGAGCAGTAAAGAAACAATTTTTCAAGATGTTGGGAGGAGGCTGTTGATCCTCTTCCAATAATAAGGGCTTTGCTGTAATTTAACATAGAAAAGGAATGATGATTTATACATTGAGCCCTTGGAAAAAGTGTGGCTTTTGCCCTGCTTGACAATTAATCAAATGCTAAAAAGCACCTTGACAGGGCTATCTGCCCTGACAGCAGAAACTTCATTAACACAAGAGGCATCAACATTTGTGCAACAGCAGTCAAAACCATGTGCAGTAAGTAACCCATTCCTCTTGAATGGAAATAAAATGATGAAATAAGCTGACAAAAGTCTCCCCATTACGTGAAATGACACCCTCGCAAAATCTGGAAGGTCAGCTGAACTGCAACTTTACATACAGTCTCTCCACCTCCATCAGGAAATGCTACTTGCGGCTCTTCAATTACTTCTCTCATGTCAAATCATTTGCATCCAGCAGAATATTAATAATGCAGTCTCAAAGACTACAACTGAGACTATTATAACCCTCACAGAGACTGAGGGATTTCTTTAGCAGTATGCATTTCTCAAAAGGAAACATTTCACTTCTCGTGTTGGATGGCTTTCAACTACTCTCTTCCTACGTCCAAAATCCTGCAGAGTTTACAAGTCTTTTCCCTGTAACTTCATAATTCCCCCTTCGGTTCCTGCCTCAGTATTTCTCCTCCTTCTTTCCAAACTAACAGTTATTACACAGTCAAAGCCACCATCACTTTCTGTACATTAGCACAAGGCACACAGTTAAAAGTTCACAGTGTGTCAAGGATGGGTCCTCAGGGTGAGGGGAAGCTCCTTATGATCACAGAAAATGGATCATGGGAAAATTAACATCGAAAGAGACATCAGGAGGCCTCTAGTCAATTTATATCTGTTGTATCATCCTTCCATGACCCACCGCAGAAAAGCCTGGCTCCATCCTCTTGATAAGCTCCTCAGATGTATTGACAGGCTGCTATTAGGCCCTCATGAAGTTCTCGCTTTCCCAGGATGCGCATGGCCCAATCCTTCAGCCTCTCCTCACAGGGCAAGTGCTCCAGCCCCTGACTATCTTAAGGGTCCTCTGCTAAACTTACTCCATCAACATCTTTCTTATATTTGAGGTAGAGCAGGAAATCAGGACTCTAGATTTGGTCTAACAAATGCTTAGTAGAGAGGGATAATCACTTCCCTCAATCTACTGGCTATGTTTCCTCCTGATGCCACTGCCCGGTTTAGTCTTGTGTGACTCCAATGCTACCTCAGATGTGGCTTTCTGCCCTTCATCAGCTACTAGGGCACTGGAACTAACCTGCAGTTGCAGGTGCCCAAAATACCAAGCTTTCAGCCTTCTCCGTCACAGGAGTCTCTATTTACCTCAAAGCCAGTTTCTGGCTGCCTCTCCTCTGTACAGTTGGGAGTTCAGGCACTCCTCTCTGCAGGGTCTCTGAAGATCCTTCTCAACCGCTTGTTCATCTTTCCTGATGGTGCACATCAGTTGACCTCCTCCAGACTAACCTCAACGTGATGATACATCTCCTCAAGTGGTACACACCTTCTGCAGGCAAGGACATCATCTTCCTCTACCCCTAGGCTCAGCAAGAGGCCCTGGACATCTCTGCATCCCCAGCTCTGCAGGGATGTGTCCTTTCTTGGGAGGTCCCTCCAGGTACATGCCTCTGCTGAGGGGTAGTGCTCCAGCAAATGCTAGAGACCATGCCCTGTGACACCTCACCTCTGTAGGTGCTCAGTCCCATACTGTGAAGCAGAGCCAAACCACCAGGTTTGGTCAAGCAAGTGCAAACCAGCACCAACCAGTAAACAACAGGCACAACAGCATCCAGGACACCCTCCATGTCCCCTGCCCACAGCTCTGCTTTGCTTTCCTGGGTTCTTTCCCAAGTTTTCAGAACAAATAACCATTAGATAAGTGGTGGGTCCCTAATAATAGTTTGCCTATGGATTTCCTCAATTTCCCAAACAACTGCAAAGACCAGTTTTGTTCAAAATGAGATAGTACCAACCTTTAGCTCTAAACAAGCAGGCATCTGCCTGGGACTACACCTGGCTGGAAGAGACCCACATGAGCTGGTGGAGCTACGCTGCTGCCTAAACTGCTGTTTTTCCACTTCGTATCTGCAGAGATCTTTGCTCAAGTTGGTGCCAATGGAGCTGCATGGACCAGCAGCTACCGCAGGAAAAACCTTCCACAACCAGAAGAAATATCTCCCTCGCCCACTAGCTCCTTCCTGACACCTGTAAAGCTTTCCTTTCCAGAGAACTCTTCCACCTTGAAAAATTCATTAAAGGTATGAAAATTATGGCAAAATTGAAGTCCAATAAACCATGACCTGTTGGGAAAAGAAATTTAGGTAATTGGAAAGGAGACATTTTCCATTTTCCCCAATAGAAACACAGCTCTTACTTCCACTCCTGGAACAAGATGAGAGCTAAAAATTATTTTCAGCTTTTAGGTGGAATTTTAGACTTTCCAGATGATTTTTGTCCTGTTTCTTTGAAGAATCCATACTTGCAAAGGATATGCCTGTTAGACAAGGTAAACAAAGTAATGCTCACAAAGAGCTGAAAACTGACATTGCATTTCAAAATCTCAATCCTGGGGAACAGTAAAACAGAGAGCAGTAGTAAACAGAGCAGTAAAGTAAAATATCCTATAGATTGGCCAACTTTTTTTAAAAATTCTCATTAGTTATATTTGTGGTTAAAGTTCTATATTGTATTAAGTTAACAGATTCGTCCATACTTAAAAAAAAATAAGAAAAAATTCATTGCATAATCTGTTCACAGAACGTAAAGTCTCCATCCACAGTGAGACACTGAGCCAGGCACTGAAGGCGAGAAAAAAGTTGAAAGCTCCATGGCTCTGAAGAAGTACTCTAACTGAAAGTGTTCAATTCTTTATAGGTATCCTCTGCTAAACCTGCTCCACTTAGTAACTGCATATAGACAGGCACAGAAAAAAAAAAATCCAACACACTGACAAACCAGAGCAAGTTCAGCAGAAGGCAATCAGGATCGTCGGGGGATGGAGCACTTGCCCTGTGAGGAGAGGCTGAGGGACCAGGGCTTCTTCAACCTGAGGGAAAGATGTATTTAAGAGGACCTAACAGTAGCTTATCAATACCTCTAAGGAGCTTATCAAGAAGATGGAGCCAGGCTCTTCTGTTGTGAGTTGTGGGAGGACAAGAGACAGAAGACACAACTTGATTTGAGAGAGAATCAGACTGGCTATGATGAGAAACCTTTTCCCCATGAGGATAGCGATGGAGTAGGACAGGCTGCCCAGAGAAGTAGAGGTTTTCATGACCTGACTGGATGAAGCCAGACCTGATCCCACAGCTAGCTCTACTTTGAGCTGCAGGCTGGATTAGACCTCCAGTGGTCCCTTCCAGCCTGAACAGGTCTGTTGTTCTACGAAGGAGTTGCATGTAAGTTGGGATAATTCACTTGGCGCAGTCTTTGTAGCCAATGAATATTCATCTGCTGCTTATTCAAAGGAACAGACAGAAGTAGACAATTGCACTCCTGGCACTCACTTGGGAGGTAGGAAACCTGGCTTCAAATCCCACCTCTGAATGAAACAAAGATAGATTTGAATCTTAGCCTTTCCATTAAAAATGAAGGGTTATAATTTCTTAAATTTCTTTAAATTAACTCACTTCTAGCTAACGTAATTGTTTCATTTTAATTAAAGCAGATATCTGTGGCTTAGCAAAGGAAATGTAAAAATTAGATTTCAATTTGACCCGATTTTAAACTTCTCGTTTTGCAAAAGCACAGATCCAAAGCTAACAAATCATTCACACAACTCCAGTCTTACTTGGACTTTAAATATTTCTGGTCAAATGTGACAAAATTACTACAATTTACATTACATAATCTGTAGGCATACTGCCCCAAAAGCCCACAAGAAAGGATAGGTCTGTTCCATCCACCTTGAATAGCAGCTACTATAGAGAAAGAAGAGATGAATACTAGAAATAGGAGATCAAAACTCAAGATAAACTCGAGATAATGTTTCTCAATGTATGATAACTAAACCCTTATGCATATAGACTCTCCATATATATTCCATGCTATACTCTCCATATATTCCATGCTACTGGCAAAAACATTAAAAAGGTGCAAATACAAGCAGCAGAACTAGAAAGTTATCAAGCAGCCACAAAATTTCATTTTCTAGTATTCAAGAACAACTGAATGCACTTCTTAGGCATGATTTCCATTAAATAAATATTTAAGATAAAATATACACTTGCTTTCCAAGTAGGAGATGCACTGAAATGTCTCTAAAAGCAGCACAGATTGTTTCCCACTATTGTTACCGGACTTCAAGTATATCTGTTCTCCTATAATTAATAACGTTATTGACATCACATTTAATTGGTATTCTTATTTTGCCAATGGCCTGCTAAAGACTTATCATATTAATTAGTAGTAATGAGACAGTTCTAACCACCTACTGTCATTAATTTCTTAAATATGTACAATAAGATGCACACTAATTGTGACAGGTAATTGGTACCTGCCCACATTCTGCTTCTTTTTAAATTGCTCTGAAGTAGATCTAAGAGTTAATAGTCATAAAACTGTAGTTTTTACAGTGATGAAGTACAGCCTTTTCAAGCAACACATTTCTGAATTTAAGCTGAAACTTGTTCTTTTATGAGAAAGCAGAATTTGCCTGTACGCTTCCTAACTTACAGATCTACTTATCCAGCCAGAAAGACTAGAGGATTTTATCCAGTTACACATTTTGCTGAAACCCACCTAAGACTTCAGATAAAAAAAGTCTCTTGGGTTTAAATGAGTTTTGGGTCAAAATATCCCACCAGGTATGAGAAGCAGCCCCATACCTAACAAGACAGAGAAGAAACACCTATAGCGTTGGTGATAAAGGTATTTACTAAAGAATGGAGTTCATACCCCTTGGTCTGAAAGATAAAGACAACAGGATTGAACCTGAGCATTGCCACCATAGAAAACTGTTCCCCACATTGGCCCAGGGCCAGGCAGAAAGTGTCTGTCTGTCTCTCTTGTTCTCATCTCCCGGAGCTCCTCTCCTTGTCATTGTTTGGTTATGCATAGATAAAAGGAAGAATAAACCCAGAATGGGACATACCTTCAAAACTGGGGTTAAACCTCTTGCTTTCATTCCTTCTTTGTATAAATATTGATTTATTCATACCTGTAACTTAATATAGTAAATATTTTTTAAATAGCAACAGCTGCCCATGCCCCTCTGATTGTCATTGAAATTATCCATTGATAACCAGCGGGGGTGAGTCAGTGCGGCAGGGATGGCAGTCTGTTACAGATGCTCGCTGTGACCTGATGGCTCCTCCGGGAACCGTGAGGGAAATTCATCTGACAGATGCAGGCTCTGTCCTACATTGCCACAGCCAACACGGGCTAATAAAAGCAGGCAGCTGAATGTGGTGACTGAGAGATGCACAAGGAAAAGGGCATCCTCTGTGTTCATCCACAGTCAGAAGAGGTCCAATATTTGAAGGGCTGAACTCTGCAATGGGAAGGGGTTAGGGCAGAGAGAGGGGAAAAAAGAAAGGAAGGGATCTTATGCATAATTAGCCTCTGCCAGTATTCAGATACAGCTTGCTGTATATCCTCAGTCCATTTCCTTTCAGGAACAACTCATTTTTAATGTAAACAGTTCTGTGCTCCATCTGTTTTTAGGCAGTGCGAGGTGGGAACAAGGTGATGCACAGCAAGAGGAAACTTGATGCAAAAGCCACGTTCTTCAGTCTACACAAGAGGAAGAGTGTTTCTTACGTGAAAGATGACTGTCAGGAGAATGATCATTCCAACACGGAACATCCTATACATGTGTGATTTGAAATTACATCCCATCTCCTCCTTTGCTGCAGCACTGGATTAAAATATGAGTCTTGAGTCTACAAATGTATTTCATCCCTAAGCACCTTCCTCTTCTCCCAGTGAATCTTTGCAAACGGGGGGATATGGCCCATTCAAGTGAAACATCCACACAAGGCTTTCTACAACGTAAGTCCCTACATCACCTAAGGGTCATGGAAAATGAATTACAAGCTGCCGGGCAAACTCTGAGAAAAAGATTTCCCCCCCTCATTAGATCTGCCAGTTAAGAAAGGTTCGTAGTTGCAGCATACACTCTTGTTCCTGACTGTCATCTTAAGCAACTCCATTCAAGTAGTGTACAATACATGAGTAAAGTTCAAGCATACACAAATAAAGACAGTATCATCAAGCCCTAAGCTTGAAATAAACACATATACAACACTTTTCTAGATGATGTCTGAGTTTCCTGGTCTTAGATAGGCCTGTATTATAAAAAAGCGCATGTCTAAGACAATGCTTTTAAAAATACAGCTCTTTCATTCTGACCCACAAGATGTTAGTCTAATGAGACACACCTTTGTGTTCATACCTACAGTATTCGTAGGTATTTGTCAACCCAACAAAGACATTTTCCAAAGTTAACTCTGCTTAGGAAGCTGGTTTTTTGATTTTTTTGTTTGTTTGACTGTTTTATGCCAGTAGAGTCCAAAGACACTAGATAAAAGCAAGTTGTAAGATTTTGTCCACTCCTCTTCCAAAACACACAAGGGAGTCTCAGTGACAAAGGACGGTGACCATTTTCACACACTATCTTGAGATTCGTTACTGTTTGTTACACAAATAGATAGTTACTTACACTCAGGCACGCCATGGTCCTGCTGCAAAGGCTAAAAAATGGAGTTGCTGTGGACTTCAGTAGCGTTTCCATTGATCCCCATTCAAAGGCTAGTAGGTGAATCTCTCTCAGCCAAATCATAAAAATATCACAGGTACTTGCAATACCTGTTGCATCACAGTGGTATCTTTTGTCTTCAGTCCTGGCCATCAGGTAAGAAATCCCCCCTTTTTTTTTTTTTGAAGGGAACAGATGCAGACACACAAAGGCCCAAACGCAGACAGCCCAGCCTCTGCCTAACACCTTGCACTTAATTAATCCTGTGAATTTCGAGTCTCTACAATCCAAATGCTCAGAGTGGAAAAGACCATTAAGGTTGTGGGAGCATGAGGGAGGTCTCGGACATCACAGTAAGGGTATGCACACATCTCTTGCTTCCCTCTTCCCCTCATTAACCTTGTTTACCTACAGCTGACTTTACCTTAAGGACCCTGCTTCTGCATATACTTGCCTCCCAGAGTGGAGGAGGTATTGTGAAGTAGCCTACTTTTCTCCCAGGGACACTGTCTCAGTGAAGAAGTAGAAGGATGAAAAAGAACAAGCCCCAGGACTGTTTCTGCCCATCAGGACTGGTATGGAGAGCTGGAGTCCTGGCTTTTGCCACCACCAGGACAGGGTGGCTGCCTCTATAAGACCAACAGCCTTTCTCCCCCACACTTTAACACCTTCTTTGCCTCTATGGAGATGAGATGACCTGGAAAAATACTGATGTCAGTTGCTTGAGCAGCATTAGTCGTCTTCTCCAGGGAAAGACATAGGGACCTTAGGTGCCACAGTCAATGGGACCACAACCTCTCACCAGGTTGTGTACCTCAGCTATTTCTCTCCTTACTCAGTGCATCTTGTCTCTTGCTATGGTTGTTGTAAAGACAGATTCTCTAGCCCTCTGAATTACTGACCTCAGCTGTCTTTTTCAGCTCAGTCTTCTCCATTGTTGAAGAGTCTTCATGAAATGAAAGTTCATGGATGACCTATGAGCATCTTTACTTCCATGTCTTTGCCAAACCAGGCCAGCAAGGCCTTAGGGAACCACATTCTTTAAACAAAATAACTTTATGCCCTTGAGTTGTCAACGTAAATAATTCAATAATTATCTTTAAGGCTATTTTCAATAATGGTGAATATCAATTAATTCTCAATTGAGACCAGGATGTTCACAACCCAGCTCCTTCAGTAAACAATTCTGTAGTGTTGCATTGCAACAAAACTCCTTCTTGGCATTGTAGATTCATGTTTCCATACATTGCTGTCACAATAATTATTTTTTTTTAGATACGAGAAGTTTCAAAATACAAACTTGATTGATAGCGCTGACTTCAAATAAAGCACAATCAAAAGGTACATACCTCTGATTTCTCTGCATAGTTTTAGCTTCAAGATTGCAGCTTAGAACCTCAGTGACTAAATCAAAGCAAAGAAGCCTCTAAGACGATGACTGCAGGTTCACATCTTGACTCAAATGCTAATGAATTCTGTGTTAGCAACAGATTCCAAAGTCTGATTCAGGAAAGGAATTTAATTCCTTTTTTTATTACTCAGCATGATGCAAAATAGATGCAGGTGAGTGAAACTAGGATAGAGTCAACAAAGTCAAAATTCTGCAGCTGCACACAAAGAAGATGAACATCAAGCTGAATTGATGTATATTTTAATGAAATGGACAGCTATCCAGGACTCTTCAGGGTGCTTATTAATACCATCTTATCTGAAGCAAAGAATTCTAACATTCTTTGTATATCAGAAGCGGCTAAATATCACTGCATTATCATTCACAAAGTCCTTTCAACACATATACAAAAGACATCAAGATCTGTTCAACAAACATAAGTTTTTTTCCCCCACCACTACTTATAAGAAAAATCAACTGAAAAACAAACCTCATGTACAGCTATCTCACAACACTTACAAAACCAAAACTCAACCCCTGAAGAGTCTGTCTATACCCCTACAACCCAAATAAGCCAGAAGGACAAAGAAATTAAGATCAGACGAAGCTGAGGTACAGAGCATGCAACAAAAAGTCCCACTGTCATGCCTTAAGTTGCACACTTTGATGCTTTTTTTAAGTCATGCTTTTTGATTTAAACCTAGCAAGCACTGTTTATGTTTTAACGAAAGATTATAAACTCCTGAAGAGAACTCTTGTAAGAAAGATACGTAATACGTTCCTCTTGGATAAACAGTATTCTCATCGATCCAGCGAGATTTCTTAGAAACACTGTACAAAACTAATAGAAAGCTCCCATTTTAGCATAAAATGATAGAAAATCTAGTGTGGTCATACCTATTGCATTATCCTAGGCTGCATTCAAACTAGATTTAGAAGTGGATATTTCTAATTTTGAATTCAGCACACAACTTTGGCCCATGGAGTATCCTCACCAGTTGACACCTTTTCCAGGCTTCAGTGGGTCTCCGTTTCAGTTCCATGCTGCCGAAACAACACACATCCACTAATATAAGATGTTGTATACTGTTTTCACAATTACTGTTCAGGCATGGAGCCTATGAATCTGTGGTCAAGAATTTCCAGAGAAGGAAAAAGATTGAGTGTTTGCAGACCAAGACTCTTCAGCTTGAGGGGTTTTGAAGAAACAGTTTTCAGAAGGCACTGAGCATCTGCCCTCAACAATTCAGGCCAGGTTTTCTTCTCAGAAATTCTGAGTCTTTCCTAGGAGTGTGTGCACCATGTATGCTCCCACATAGTCATATATGAATTTGCATCTACAAACTCATATGTATTTGTTCCAGAAAAAATTGCTATTCTCAAAGTTTTAATGGAAAGAGATGTCACTTATTAATATATATTAAGAAATTTCATAATAATACAGCAGGTGCTTGTTATCAGCAATTTATCATGCCTATATCTATCTATCTTCCATGTATATATTTTATTTTCCTAGAACTGCCAAAGTCCTTATTTCCCCTGAAGACAGAAAGAAGGGATAAACAAAACAGTCAGAATAAACCCCAGTCTCGCAGCTTCGTCTGTCCAGTAAAGCCCACAGGGTCTCAGTTACACCATGAAAACAGGCTGCTTCAGTTTTGTACACAGCCCCAAACCCAAAACAAATAAAAACATAGCCCAAGGCTGACTTCTCTTTGCAACTTTGCAGGTGAAATTCCAGGTGCCAAGAGCGTTAACAACCGATCACCGGTGCTGTTTTGTGAGTGTTACGGCAAACAGTTCAGCAGCTCATGCAGACCCTTGAAACCTCAGCTCTGGAGGTGAAGGCAGAAGTTACTGTTTCTGCTCTGACTTTATTCCTAACTTAATTTCCTGTTAGACTCATCCTTTACCAGGTACCTTGTTCCCTTACTCCCCTAGCCTTTATGCAATTAACGCTGTGTAATACAGAAGGAATAACAGCGAAGAAACAGAGGTGCTGATGACAGCTACCGGGCACGCCGAAGTGTTACAAGCCAAACCATCACTGTAACGTGATGACAGAGCACTATGTTACGCAACAAGTACTTAGAAAAAAATAAGAACACAATATTTCAGTTTATGCTGGGAAACTTGAGATTTTTTTAGTCTCCTATTTAAAAAGGAATTTCAAACCATTTCTGGACCATGTTCTGGGAAGACCTCTTCTTTAAAATCTAGTTGTCCTTGTACTCCCTAAAATGACCTTAGCAAAGAGCTAGTGACCGAAGCCTGTATATGCGGTACTGACTAAAAGGGCAGTGCATTATTAACTGGTGAGACAAGTAAGAACAGTCTGAAAGTGTGCGGAGGGTTGTCTCCTATAGCAAAAACATACTGCAGAGGTACAGCAAGGAGTCCATCCTTTGAACCTGCTGCCCAACAGCAACAAGCTGAAATTCAAGGTGGTGACTACCAATTCCAAAGTCATATTGCTGCCTCAGCCCAAAATTACCTTGAAGGTGGCTTATTCAGCTCTGACAGACTATGAACTGTAGTAGTTCAGCTAATCGTTCCAGCATTAAAATTAATTCACCATAGATGAATAGCCTTTCTAAAGCACCAGTCTCAGGACTGCTTTTATCAGAAGTGGATGATTAGCTTGATCCCTCTGCAAAGATCCAAGGTGCCCTCAGAAGGGTTTTCTCCTGATCCTCGAATTCAGAGTCATTAGCCAAACCCATCCTGCATCCTTCCAGCTGCAGAAGGAAGGGCTCCATAATAACATTTAGTCACCAGATGGCACTAGTACAGAAATCTAAAGGCATGGACAACCATGTTACCATCAACAGCATAAGATAAAACCAACCAACTATTTATCTACAAACATTTATTTGAAAACCATAACTTGAAGTTAATTAGTGTCCTGAAATCCTTCGTCAAGGAAGTTGCAATTGTTTCTGATCCTTAAATAAATATAGATGAGAAAATTGACAGATATCCACTATGAATTTTGCTGTTTTCTTTTAACTATACAAAAGAGGAAATACAGAGTCTCTCGCCGTATCTGCAAGTACTCCAGCTGAAAACAGTAGCTAATGACTTGTTATGGTCAATAAGGAAACACTACATTTAGTTCTAGTATACTACTTTATTATGAAGCAAAGGACATCCCCATAGTAGAGGTAACTGCAAATCCAAGGAGACATTAGAGAACTGAGGGATGCACCCCTTCCTCTCCCCAACTCCTTTTTTTTTAGCTACATGTTAATACACTCTCTGTCATGGATACTCTGTTCAATGATTCTCCCCTTTGAGATCTTATCAGCTTGGAAAACAGTCAATATAGCTCAGCTAAACGCTCCACAACATCTTCACCGCCTTGTTCTTATGGCAGGTTGAAGGTGGGATTACGTTTCCATATAGGATAGCCACCAGCTGGAGACTGGACTGCCTGAATCAGTTTGCAAACCCAAATACATTCATCCAGCATTATTCGTTGGGATTCAACCCCACAGATGTCAATTTGGGACCTACCTATTCTTTTGCATTAATTTTTCCTTGAGGGTTCAAGAGCCAAATCACCCTTCCACAGGACCCATATAACACATAGACTTCTTCATTAAACAAGATAACCAGTCTTAAACTTCTGCTCCCAAAAGACTGAAATATAAATAAGCACTAAAAATGCTCGTGTTATTTGGCTATAGACAGATTAAGACACTGCCAGGACGCACATTAAGCTACTGACTAAAGGCAAGTGCAACATCTTGTGCCTTGCCTGGCAATTAGCTAGAAACACATTGTTTATTGTAAATAATATAATAATATAATATTATTATATTATTATGTAATAATATATTATTATCTACAATTTCTTTTCAGAGTATAGAATTCAACACTTGAAAGCCACATACTCCACAAACACATAAAGGAGAAAAAAATTAATATGGCTTACTAAATATTGAGAGAAAACAGACATGATAACATGCAAGAAAACTGGCATCACGGGACTCAAGCAAGTGTGAAGCATAGCTTGCTGAAATACCACAATTGTGTATCCCTGATCTTTTCAAGGTGAGAAGTTGCGTAATTTCTCTATGATAATTGGTGATGGAATATATCAGTGAGGTCAGAAGATTTCAGAGGAGTTGTATAACTATCTAATCCTAGCAAGAATACATAAAACTATATTCAATAGGAAAAAAAAACAATCAAGGATAGAAATGTTCATATTATTCAGGACATAAGTCAACTTCTAAAAAAAAATCCTAGAAAAAAATTCAGATCCCTGTTATCTCATAATTGGTTGTATTTAATTCCACTGAAGCATCAGCCATTATCAGAAAGAACATAATCTGAACCTCTACCGCATTTTCTATGTTCACACATCCCAGCCTCTCTCTAGCAGAGCTCATGAAGCAAAAGTAGAATAATACGTAGTCATGCAGAATGAGAGCAGCAAGTGTCAACATTTACATTCGCATTAATCCCTTAGAAGACAACTGCTTAGAGACAAAACCCAGCAGAACTTGTCAATTGGACAGCATGCACAAGCTGACTTCAATATATCACATGGCTCCATATTCTAGGTCCTTAATTTTTTAAGTT
This sequence comes from Cariama cristata, assembly GCF_000690535.1. Lineage (NCBI taxonomy): Eukaryota > Metazoa > Chordata > Aves > Cariamiformes > Cariamidae > Cariama > Cariama cristata. The sequence continues at coordinate 63,782 of NW_009597501.1, forward strand.
TCTAAATTGTTTGCACTAATTTTGAAGCTTGTAAGTACATTAAGATAGAAGTTTGCAGCTTTCTGTTTAATCGACATAATATTAAAGTATATGAAAGAGCAAAAAAGGAAGGCTCACTCAGATTATCAAAAGTTGTTGACTGAAGCAGCACAAAAAAGGCCAGTAGGTCAAAGAAAAAAAACCAAACAAAAAATAAAACAAACAAAAAACCACCCTAACAGAAGTGAGGAAAAACCCAAGCAAGAAGAGGAAAACAAATGAAGGTCACTGTGGTGACATTCAGATTGCAGGAGACATCTTCTACTTCGACTATTACTACTAGAAGTGAAGGTGTACTACCCACCACAAAAAAGAATGAAGGAAAAAAAACACACCACACAAACACACACAAAAACTAACCAAACACCCACCCTACCCTCCCCAACAAAAAACCACCACACAAACCCAAAAACATTGGCCCTGAGAACAAGGCTTAGATGCACAGGTCCAGAAACAGCTGGGTCCATTCACACAGTACAAGAAAGGTAAAAGCACTTCTGGGTCCAACCAGGTTTGAAGAGAAGTCATCCCAGGGAAAAAAATATGAGAATAATTTCAGGGAAACTTGGGTTCTTTTTTCCTCTTTTTTTCTACAGATTTGGCCCACTGAGAGGAAGAAAAAACCCACCTCAGCACTTCAGAGGAATAAGCAAGAAATAATGGAGGATGGAGCAGGAAAGAGAAAACAAAAGGTGAGTTTGTTTCCTACTAGGTTTTGGTGAGGGCGATTAATATACTTTTGAACATTACATGGGAAAAATAGTTGGTATAATTGAATTCACTTTGAGTTTGTAAGCCTCAGGAAAATACCCAATTCCCAAATTGATTATAATGGGAAACTGACTGTTTCGTGCCTGAGTTTTTGCTTGTTTGTTTTGATACCCGCTCTGAGGGAAGGAAAACCAGATTTTACTTTAAAGACTAATGCTCATTTCAAGTCAGTGGAAAGATGTACTTCTTGTTAACCATTTTCCTTTGCGCGCTACTGAAAGGTGTTTATATACACTATGTTACTATGCTGTTAAAGGCAATAAAATAATATTCATCCCGGATTCGAGGAAAGGGGGGGGGGGGGGGGGGGGTACTCATCTGATGTTACGTGGTGGTGGGGGGGGGGGGGGGAAGAGTTTTCAGCTACCTTCAGCTCTTGAATGAATCAAAACATATTCTCAAGACTTGTCTGAGTATCTCCCCTCCCTTACAGCTCATTAAGCCCGCCCTTTTGAAATGCTGCAGCAGCTGAAGCAAGAGGTAAGGCAGAGAAGATAAAACACAAGGGCTCTCTACCAGGCTCCAGGCTGCCCAGCCAGCTCCTCTGACAGCATCTGCCGCCGTACACCCAGACAGGAAGGGTCAGGCACGCTAATGATGGGAGAAGGCACGGACACAGCGAGATTTGGGCACTGTTTGGAGGCAAAACCATTTTACCCAGGCATTTATACATACAGCTCAGATTTCAGAAAGATTTGGGGGTTATTTTAGTTTCTTTGAACACATAGGTGTTGCTTTACATTTGTAAGGGTGTCAGATTTAGAAAGGTACAAGTTGCCTTCATCCTCCCTCTAAATGGAGTATTACTTGTTTACTGATCCTCTGAGACAGGAAAACTTAGAGAAAAGCAACCGTGATGCAGAATTCCCCCCCCCCCCCCCCCCACCAGCCGCTACATTTGGATTCAGCTAGAAATACCTTCATTGGTACTCCTATTTGCTCTCAAAACGAAGATGAAAGAAGATGAGAAGAAGATTCAAAGATGATGAAAATTAAAAATGTCACTCTGCTGCTTTCCATTCTCCCTTCACAGCTCTGTTTTGGGGCCACACAACAGCACTGATGGAAAACTACATCCTTTAAATACACAGTGCTGCGATAAGCTTGACAACATTGGAGATCACGTCAAAGGTGCTGCTGCACAAGCACCCACGTCTCTGAGGACAGGTACAAGCACAAAAGGCCAAAGAAAATAAAATAAGGAATTCCAGTAGCAGAGGCATGTGAAATATTCTTGGTACCTAAAAGGGGCCTACAGGAATGCTGGGGAGGGACTTTTTACAAGGGCATGGAGTGATAGGACAAGGGGATATGGCTTTAAACTGGAAGAGGGAAGGTTTAGATGAGATATTAGGGAGAAATTCTTCATGGTGAGGGTGGTGAGGCAGTGGCACAGGTTGCCCAGAGAAGCTGTGGAAGCCCCATCCCTGGAAGTGTTCAAGGCCAGGTTGGATGGGGCTTTGAGCAACCTGGTCTGGTGGAAGGTGCCCCTGTCCATGGCAGGGGAGTTGAAACTAGGTGATCTTTAAGGTCCCTTCCAACCCAAACTGTTCTAGGATTCTATGAAATACATCATTTTTGCACACACTAGACCAATGGGCCATGACCATAGTTTGCCCCCTCTGGCTTCTTCCTCAGTGCTCCGGGTCCTTGACCTTCTGGTTAGGTTACATTTACTCTCAAACACCACTAGTGCAAGTCTCCCAAGCCCTGCAAGAGTCAGCCTTCAAAGGTGCCATCCTTGTTGCCAGGTCTATCACCATATCGATGGAGACCTGATCAGCCCCCCATATCCTGAGAGCCTCTAAAAGACCCCATAACTTCTGCCAGTCTTCTTGCTCTCTAGGACGCAGCCTTTCTGATCTTCTCCCCAGCTAGGTCACAAATCCTGGGCCTCACTAGCAAACAGAGGTAATTAAAGGAGCAAATTGCCCTGTAGCAGCCCTGCACCACAGTGAGCTAATGAAACAAGAGGAAGCAAGAGAGCAGGTGTATACACATGCACAAAGCAGCTGCCTCCATAAAGGTGCTCAGTAGCAGCAGACTGGAAAGACTCCAGAGCGGGAACAATCAACAGCATTGGAGTAAATCGCCCGCAGAGAAAGAGAAAGGATTACAAGAAACGCAAAACCTTAAAAGAAAAGCAAATAATGAATTGTGCAATAAGGTAAGTCTGAATTATAATCAAGCAAAACGTGACTTAAATGGAGAGTCCTTGAAATCACACATGGTAAGTTTTGCAGAAAGAACATGGTCTGATTTTAAATACATTAGGACCATTATGGCAAGCAATAACAGGTAGCTCGTTGTAAGTCAGTGCATTAATGTTTCACTATACCGTTTTTAGTAAGTGATCTTTGGCTTTTCAGCTACAACTTACTCATCTGTACCATGAGCATGAAACATCAAGCTTACATCAGTGCAAAAGTATTAGCGGTCAACTTCTCCCTACAATGGAATCAGTTTAAAAATGAGCAGTTCTGGGATCTTTCTCCACCTTCCTGGATGTTCAGTGATGCAGAGTGAAAGAACCAGCCCCTTTGACAGCAAAACCTTCTTCATGGCAGACAGCAATGCTTTGGGAGATTTGAGAGAGGGAAAAGCAAGTGTCCCACAAGACGGAGTCCATTTTCCACAGCTCCACTTCGTGTTTCTATCTTGAGACGTGCCTAGCAGTAGAAATGCAGCAGGCAGAATGTTTTCAGTGAGTGTCCCAGGAACAATTTTTTTGCTACAACATTTCATGGCATTTGGTGATTCATTGGAAGTACTTGATTATGCACAATTTGATGAGCTTTTGTCGCTGTGCAGCCTTGGAGAAAAAAAAAAGCATACACATAGAAAGTAAATAGCTCCTCTTGCTCTTTGACAATATTGTCCTAACTTTCCCAAGTCACTCCATTCATTTTGGGAACATCAATTTTAATTACTGTTTTTCAGCTTCTCCCAAATGTGAATTGCTTTTAGGTTCACTCACATAAGTTAAGTGGAGGTGGAGGGGTAACAGTGAGATTTGCTCTATGAGAAAAAGCCTCCCAACATTAATCCAACATCAAATTTGGAAAGTCAGGCTTCTGGTGTCCAAAGTCAGAGGTAAGGTTGAAATCCCATACAGAATTCACTACTCTAGCACAACAAGAAGGAGCATCCCTGGCAAAGCCTGACTGAAGTTGAAGTTGCTGGAGAGCGTGGAGCCTTTTCCCTTTAGGAGCAGACTGTGGAGTACAGGTGAAATTGCTCAAAGGCATTAGCATTACCAATTTACGGTTCAGATATCTTCATATTTCAAATCCATCAGTCACGCACCACTATTTAGACATCTCTAAGTCTCAGGGTACTATAAAATCCTCTAGACAGTTTCTTTTCTACAAACACCCACAGGCAGCATATGCAAAGTATCATTTTCATGCCACATCATGGGAACTGAATTTGGCCCCAAATACAGTGTCAAAAATAAGAGAATACTGCCTGATGGCTGAGTTACCTACTAGTCATCTTGGATGCAGTAGGAAATAAGACAGATCCCCGATTTAGGAATTTCTTTTATTTATTTGCCTTTTGTTCCACAGGATAATGTTACTGAAGCTTAGCCTTAGACTGTGTGCCATCCTGAAATTGAGAGAATCATTTTCAGGTACTGCTGTAATTTTGTTTGCTATGATATAAGTCTTACTGACAGATGACAGGCTAAAATATTTGACAGAGATGCAAGAAAGAATGTAAAAACAGTCACGTGGCAGACATTAGACTATTTTTCTGAAGACCTAGCTGTAATGCCAAGATCTGACACAGACTGGGTATCGTCATTTGAGCAGAATGCTCCCCATTTTGTCAGAGTAAGATTAAATTTTCCCCTATTTTACACCAGAGATGCTCTGTTAAAAGTGAAAGTATATAGAAAAAGTGCTGCAGATAAAGAACACAGGGACAGGTATTAGACACAGTTTTTGCATATATGGATCCCACTTCAGGAGAACTAGGCTTGCATGAACTTTCTTGGCAACAAAATATTGTCTGCAGTTACTAATATCAACTTCTTGGCATTCACAGGACTCATTACACCCAGAAAACAGAATACTGTGTTTTCTAACTGCATCAGTTAGCTAAATAAAAGGGTAGCACTTTTACAAACCTCTCCTCAAACACATCATGGCTATAACTGCAAAATCACTACCAAAATAGAGGGGGGAGGAAAAATCCCCCATCACCCCTTAAAAGCTACAAATCATAATAGTACCTGGACCAGAGGATAGAAGAGAGAATGCACCCTTTGATCTCATTTCATTTCTAATTGCAAAATGACACGTGAACAGAAATCCAGTGAGTCATAGCTGAGTAACATCATTTTGTGCAAGAGCAAGGAAGAATTATTAAGGAAACCAAGCCACCATAATAGCCAAAGCAAAAATTTACATGTGGATGAATTTAGGTCTTTTCAACTGTGAGAGCAAGCATCGCTGTTTGGCTAGGTAAGCATTTGAGGGAAAGAATGAGCACAGAATACTAAATTAGGAACAGTCCCTTAAATGCTCAGATTGCAATTGCTCTAGCGGAAATATCCTTGTTTACAACCTTTATTTGAATATTTTTAATGATGTTGCAAGAGAGGCAAAGCACCACCTTTCCACAGTAATTTTTCATCCAGACTTAATGATCTCCACAGACCAGCAATGCACAAAACTTAGAAATAAATAATTGATGATTTTACAGTCTGAGCTGGCTGAGTCATCTCCAATAGACTACTAAAGCAGCATCATGAGCTCAGCTGGTACAAAATGCCTAGAAATCCCCAGTTCTCCATGCAACTGGAGCCTTTATTCCACTTAGTCTTGAGACAGCGAGGAAATAAGCAATTTAAGGAAAATCTGAGGGTTTGGTTGTTGGGGGTTTGTGTTTTGTTTTGGTTTTTTTTTTGTGCCTTCACCCCTCCTTTTCCATGAAAAAGTTCCTTCTCTAGTTTGCACAGCTCAAGTCACAACTTTCTCTGCACACCTACAGCTCTTGTGCAGGCGAGGAAAACAGAGCTGTTCCAAGAGAGGCAAGCTCCCAGTTTGGGACCACAGTCAATAGCATTGCTTCTGGGACGTTCCCAGGGATATGCTATAATTACAGATCATGGCATTGTAGCTAATGGAGTTCCTTCTCCATTTGTAAGCATAAATACCATAGCCCTGCTACTTACATTTAGGGGGGGCTCTACTTCCCATACTGTAAATAACCTTAAGAACTAACAAATCTCACTTACATCCTTGGAGGGGGGAGGAAGAACTAGCAGAACCTCCCCTGATACAGGACTTTAAAGATGCACCATAGTTCTTATCAGAAGGAAATTGAGCTAGCTGGCATTTCAGACCTTGTGTAAGTACAAGGTTATTACGGTAAGAAGTAAAGTACACAGAGGTAGAAAGGATTTATCAACAGTCTGCCAAGTGGCCCAAATAGATGCTTTTGTTTGCAGAACAAAAGGAGGTTTACATACAGAAAGATTTTTACTGGTTGAATCCTAAGAGAAGCTAACAACAGAAGTCTACCAGCAAATCTCTTCTAGCATAGATCTGGTCTTAAGTGACACTAGATCTGATAATTTCAGACCTACTAGATTTGTCAAGGTTATGGGTCTGATTATATGCAGAAAAATAGTATCCACACATGTATTTAACTTGCCTTGACAAGGGTTGCTACCAGGAAGACAGTCATCTGGGTGTCCCGTAGCCTGCAGTGTGGTGTTCTCGAGGTAGTATGTGTAAGAGCTGCTACAAGATAGACGATGGAGGAAAACACGAAGTTAAGAACAAGAAGTCAAGCTGTTAAATGCAACTTTCACATCCGGCTGAAGCGCTCTGAGTTAAGCCTTTCGAGAGCAGTTTTACCCTCTACGTAAGACAGTCTAGTAGCAAGCTGCCATCAAAATAGGCCCTGCTCTCCCATCCTTCATCCCTGGCCACGGGTTCTTATGATTTCTTTTCTACAAGCTGGAAGCTAAATGGCAAATACTCATTACACATACAAATCTAAGTTTTCACTGGTTTAGCAGGCTCATTGCAGCCATTTTGGTGTAAATAAAACAGAGAAACTACACTTTTTTAACTGCAGTTAGACACTGGATTGGCTTTGCCGCACCAGAAAACTCCATCTTCAGGGGTACCCTGGGACCGAGTTGGTATGTCTATATGACACAGTATAGCAAGCAGCAGAATTTCTAGCTCAGTTCGCAAAAAGCAGACCACCAGTTGCCCAGCACCCAGCTGTGCTAGCTTCTACTCTGAGGCACGGATGTGCCCAACTGCAATACCGATTTTACTTTCATGACTCATCACAGTCTGATGCTGCCAACTGAATTATACCCAATGGATTATTCCCAATGGAATAAAAATAAGGTACCAAAGATGATCTTGCACTATCATGGTTGGTTCTCAAACTCTGGTTTCCCATTTTCCCTGTGTCCTACTTAAAGATCTAAAAATGAGAGTTAAACAAATTAAAGTCAGGAAACAAAATACTATATCTGAATTTCTTTAATGAAATTCTGTGTTTGAAGAATTAACAGTTTCCATGACAGAAGCTTAAAAATAATTAAAGAGAAGTATCCCAGCCCATGAGGTTTTCAGCCTCCTAGCTGGGAAAGGTGAAAACTCTGGAAAACTCCCTCAAGGAAAAAAATATCTTTAAAAAAATGCCCACAGACATTTTACATTTGAATGGAAAGGATTAACCAGTTCCACCTACAGAACTGTAATAAGATATCCAAAATCCAAACAACTAACACAAGAGTCATGACAGCCTGAACTAAACACACAGAGACCTGGTTTAAGCCAAGATATATTTCTTCAGTGGTATCATCTACCCATTCAAGGTCTCCCATACAACATAATTGTCTAAACCCACTATCTTTATGCTGCCATTTACAGAATGGGCATTGGAATATCTTATCCTATAGAGCTAGTGATCAAAATTGATTACGCTTTCGTTAATGTAATGATGCCTGGAGATTAGGTTAGGACCAAACAATTGGGTACATCTAATAGAAGTCAGTGCTGGCTAATATGCTAAAAAAGATAGGACTCAAAAAGATAAATAAGAAAATCCTGAGGTCTGTTTATGGCAACTAGTCTGCATCAAATTACTGCTAATTAATTACTCAAAATTAGCTAGACCATCCAGATCCCATTTTATTGAGCAATGTTGTAAGATTTTCTCTTTCCTTGACTCATCTGAACAGAGTGCTTAATGAAATTCCCCCACCCACCACCCCTCAAAAAAAAAAAAAAACCACACAAAAAAAAATATCCAGCATGTGAGCCTTCTGAGACAGGGAGAAGAGCTGGGGTCTTAACAAAACATGAATCACTTCTGGAAACCAGAACCATAAAAATACTTTAAAAACAGCAACTTGTTTATGACTGAGAACCCCATCTGAAGCAGTACATTCAGAAAACACCAAAGTAGAAGGGAAAGGGGAAATGAAATGGTTAAGAAAAAAGTCTGGATCATGAAGATACCATTACCAGTGCCTAGGGAAAAAAAATACTACATTTTTGTAAAATTAGATACCATCTTCCAAACAATCTTTTCCTATGTCCTGACAGTTTCTCAGTACAAAATGTGGACTGCCAGAACTACCCTGTTTCCAGTGCTTCTGATGGGAAAAGGTATTATGCTATAATGAATCTAACAATCCTATATCTTCTATTTATAATGGACTCAGAATGCTCCCAAAAATAATTGGACTAGTTTCTTAGCTTAAATTTTTGTACTATTACCAGTGCTTAGTAGCAAAGAGAATTGAACACTTTACTAAGGAATAACAGGAGAACTCAAAGAAAAACTTTCCAACATACTGTGAAATTTTATCAGGCATTGGGTGATTAAAGTTCAGTTCAGACTGTGATCAGCTGAGGCAATATTCTGGACCTGATTTATCAGCAGTAAGGGGTTTTAACCACTATATATTAAAATACCATGTTGAAATAGAGCCTGGTGGCATGCAGCAAGACTGAACTAAGCTAAACAAATCTCATTAGAGTGATCAGAATTTACGTACCTTCCAAATCTAACTTGTAGATCAAATCCTTCTTAGTAAGTGGATTAAGACTTATTCTTAGCATAATCACTACCTAGACAAGGAAAAATGGATCAGCAACACTACCCAAAAACCAAATGTTGCAATCAGGCTTAAGACCGCATTTGTGCAGCTTTAACGTGCAAAAGTAAACCATGTCATCCATCTACCTTAACAAGAATTAACCTCTAATTATCCCTGAAATATATAACCACAGTAGACTCCCAGTTTTGCTGCCTCTCCCACAGGCAGCGTCACTCCTCCCAAGTTCTGGTCTTCCTTTGAATAACTGAATGCTTCGTACCATACATCCTATCTGAGCAATTAGAAAATCCACTTGAATGTCTTTATTTGCAACACAATTAATTTAAGTCAAACGGGTTTAAATGTTACACAGAAGCAACACTTTCAGGTGGATTTGTTAGTATCTTAAGCATCCACAGGCTTTGTTCAGAGCTCCTACATAAACAATCTGAATTTGCTGTGATTTTTACGTCACGCTTAGCTTCTTTGCTATGGCTCTATAAAAGCCCTGACGAAAGTCTTATTATAAAAATGTTCCATCTGATTTTTTTTTTCCCCTCAACAGCTCTAGTAGAGAAGATTCTTTACTCCCAGCTACTCTAACTGCATTCCTCTACAAGCTATACTTGCTAAAACACTATTCAACTGCACATGATTTCACAGATACAATCCACAAAATGAACATTAAAAGCAGACTTCATCTCTACCATCCCTAAAGAAATAAGGGACTTCTGATGGACACAGGATGACTGCCCTTTCATATCACTTGTTTGCGACTGCATAGTACTTAAAATTCCAGTTTCTGTGTGTTGGGACACAATTATTCTACTTCAATCCTATGCGTTAAAAAAACAACCAAAAAAACCCAAGCATACTGACAGATTAAGATTCTGTTTATTCAGAAACTGAGTAAAAACGTTCTTTAAGAAGATTTAAGGGCATTTTTTTTCCATCATGATAAAAAGCAATTAAAGGTTTCTTTTCTCTTTTTAGCCTAGGGAGATGCAATTTGCTGTTCCTTTCTGAAATGAGGTACAAGTCCCTTGGCTGCAACATGAAAGTTTCCAAGAACTCATTTGTTCAAGAATACATTTTGTGTGTTTACTAGGTACTTGGGCTAATGAAAAAATAAGTTTGGAACCGTGAAATTTAATTTTGTAATTAATGATGTCTCATAGCTGTTCCTTTAAAGATGCTTATGCCTCAGCAGAACTTGCATACTCAGAAGAGTAAGGCAAACAAAACACATCGAGGCATAGTTTCACTCCAAAGTTTTATAGCAGCTTATGTGTTATCCTATTTCCCTCATCAATAGATATTAAAGTACTTCTAGAAAAGAGATCAGTCCTATTAACCTCAACTTCCATGCGGAGAAACAAGTTCTCATTGAAATACACTGTTTTTTCCAACATGATATGGTTTGGCCCTTCCCTGCACCAAGGGACTGTCAGTCCCTATACCACTTACCATGTTGTATTCTTTCTTGTTTTGCTTTCCTGGCTACAAACTTGATATAAAATGCACAAATAGACATACTACATACAGGAAATATCTGGAAGTCAACTGTAACTCAAACTTGTGGCACATTGGAATCGGAGCTTTTTGGATCAAGTTCATACCATTTCTGTAAAACCTAAAGTTAGCTTCTAGTATTGTCTTGATCAATAACAGAAGAGTCCATATGACCTCCTACATCTGTTACAAAAAAGAAAATATCTGATTTTGTCCCAGCAGAAGTGCCTTCATTCTTCATACTCTGGCATCGGGTCTAACGCCAAGAGGAAATGTACAGCCAGGGCATCGTGTTTGTACGTGCCCGTGACAGTGCGTTGTCAGATAGCCCTCAGGAGACACCTTTGCCTCTCAGTTGCTACAGATGTACAGGCATGTATAAACAAATGGCAACAGATTTCATCATTCAAAGGCTGCATTTACGCAATTGCTTGCAACGTTACAAGGTTTAATGCTCTTGAGAAATGCTTTTATATTGGCTTGAGGTTAAAGAATAATTAAACACTATAAAATGCAATTGCTGAGGAGCACCTAACAATTCTTGGTTGTATAAATGTGTATTACTCTCACAAAATGTTTCCAAGTAGACACACCTTGGCTTCTGTAGGCGAAAAAAACCTACTGAAGAATGGTCAATAAGCAAGTTTCTCCTGCTAACCAAGACACATTTAAGTGCGTCAGCCAGTTCAATTGCAAGTCTTTACACCCACAACAAATACAGGCTTCTTTGGGAGGGCAGGGAGATTAAACTGCATTTGTCATACTTGAAGTATTCAAGAAACACTTAACAACTCTGACAATATTTTCTAGTAGAAAACAAAGGTAAAAACCATCATTACGTTATCTAAAACGCACTCTGTCTCACCGATTGCAGCTCGGAGAGCCATCAGTCATTCTATTTACTTCAGAAAGGACCATTAGGAACCTCTGTTGGAAAATGCCTTATTTCATTCAAGTTACTCTGCAAACCGCGTCCCTGATGTTCACAAGCACAAACGAACCCTGACGTAGTCAAAGGAAGAGGACTGCGTTCTCAGGCTGATTGCAAGGTAGCAACAACAAACTTGCAGCACTCCTCTTCGGTCTAGGACCCGGAGTGAGACAGCCTCCGTCACCTGTCCTCCATGAGGGATGTACTTGACCCCTTAACCAAACTAGTAGTTGTTTGGTATAGGCTCCAAAGGACTTAATGGCCTGAGCCGTAGTTGGGCCAAGAACTCCTCTAGAAAACCCACAAAGGAGCCAAGTGACACAGTGAGCACCGGGGCATGTGAGTTTGGAATACTGATCATGCGATTAATGCATGAATAGCAGGTGGCTTTTTCAAGGCTCGTTTGTCAAGGAACAAAGAAAGTTATGGGTACAAGGAGACTTATGCATACCTTTCCCATCGCATGCGATTTGACTATAAGCCAATCACTTTATCCCATAAATACAACAGCTTAAATCAGCTGCCTTTGAGCTCTCCCTGCTAGGCAGCATGGTTGGGATCTCCTCTTGAGCTGGGACATCTCGCAAGGTTGCTCCTCAAGGCAGAGAGACCTTTTATCGACAGCAGATCTTCAGATGAGTCCAATTTGAGTTCCCCTCTAAATTGCAGTTGGATCGCACACCAGACGACTCTCCCCTTGAGCAGGGACACCTCTCAAGGTTTGAGATTCCTTACCTGAGGCTAAGATCCTTCCTTACCCAAGGCAGAGAGACCCCTTACACACAACAGCTCCTCAGTAAGTGACTCATAGCATGCTGAATTAATACTAATGAAACATTAGTATTCCATGTAGCTACTCAATATTAATTATTACAAACTTTGCATATATAATCCTTTAGACATAAACCGTTCAGCAAGTCTGGGACTAAGTCTGGATCCAGCTGCACCTGGACTCCTCTCTGAGAAGGAGTTTAGAAAGCAAGGGGGTCCATTCTGAACCTTGTGACTCAACAGGAGGGTCTTTCTTACCCTTTTGCATCTCCAGTCTCCGTGTAAATCATTCTAGCTTGATTCTAACTCAATTTTCTTTTGCATATTTTTAAGGTTTGAGATTCCTTACCTGAGGCTAAGATCCTTCCTTACCCAAGGCAGAGAGACCCCTTACACACAACAGCTCCTCAGTAAGTGACTCATAGCATGCTGAATTAATACTAATGAAACATTAGTATTCCATGTAGCTACTCAATATTAATTATTACAAACTTTGCATATATAATCCTTTAGACATAAACCGTTCAGCAAGTCTGGGACTAAGTCTGGATCCAGCTGCACCTGGACTCCTCTCTGAGAAGGAGTTTAGAAAGCAAGGGGGTCCATTCTGAACCTTGTGACTCAACAGGAGGGTCTTTCTTACCCTTTTGCATCTCCAGTCTCCGTGTAAATCATTCTAGCTTGATTCTAACTCAATTTTCTTTTGCATATTTTTTCCATGGTTCACAGAGTGAACCTTGCTACGGAACTTTGTCAAGTTGCACTTTTACAACATCATATTAAAGCCACTTTTGCTAATACCTCTGACAGTGATTCTTTAAGTGGTCTAAATCACTCATTCGTGATAAATTGGCATAGTCGGCAGGATCCTAAATCAGGAACCGCAACACCCTTACCACTCAAAAAAAGTCCCTTTAACCACTGCCAAGCTTGTTTCCACACATGAGTCCCTGTCTTCTTTGAAATCCTGTTCTAAAAGGGGAGCAGGAAATTCCTGTGGAAATTACAGGTTAGCACTCTGGTAAACTCATAAAACACTGACGGTTTCTGTGGCTTGCTGAGACCACAGGCACTTTCACATCACCATGTCACAAACGTACTACAGTTATTAGCAATCCAAAATTAAAATACTTCTTCTGAAAATGGATCGTTTTGCCGTTTCATGCTGTCAAATGAACCTGTAGGAGGGTAACGATATTTCACTGAGGGCTGAAGGTGAATGAAAAAATAAATTAAGATGAATGCTAAATTTAGCACTATCCACAGGAACCCAGGGTCTCAGAAACCGAAACCGATGAATCTTGCAATGACTACTGGATTAGCAGCCTGAATGCTCCATGAATTTAATCTTTTTTACAGATATATAAGGAAAGTTGCCCTGCTCAGTTCCTGCCTGTCAAATAGGGGTTGACTAATCAACTCCATACCAAGCAGGTTGTGGACGGATAGCAATGGAATCACCTTATGAATATGACACACAGGTGTTAAGGATCAAAATATTAATTTCAAGTATCATGTTTTTTATTTAGCAGATGACTACCTACCTTGCAGTATATGAACCACCATCCAGTTTTAGCTTTTCTGTTGCAGCGATAGGAAGGCAATTTGCCACCACCACTTCTACCAACCTGTCTCTAAATCAGAAATGGATTAACTAAAACAGAGCTGCGAGGACACAGTTCGTTGAACCTTCACCAGTAGTTTCAATGAGGTTAATTGACAGCATATATTGAAACTCCCTTTGACAGCCTGACAGCAATACAAGTTGAAACAAGGGACTGTCCTGGTTCTGTTTTCTCTATGCTTGTGAAAAAGCCAGATACCGTGCAGCACAGTGAGGAAGGAGGAAGCAGAACCGAGAAGATGCTCCTTTCCCAAGCACATCAGGGCAGTATATGGAAATCTTCACCCAGGCACAGGATAAAGAGAAAGGAAGCCATGAAAACCAAAGCAGAAACACTCCAGCAAATGAGTCTTGGACTGCAAGACAGGCACGCCCAGGTAGCACAGGAACAAGAAGATGTTGATAGGACAAGAGGAAATGGTCTCAAGTTGCGCCAGGGGAGGTTCAGGCTGGACATTAGAAAGAACTTCGCTGTAAGAGTCGTTAGGCATTGAAATGGGCTCCCCAGGGACGTGGTGGAGTCATCGTCCCTGGAGGTGTTCAAAAAACGTTTAGAAGTGGCGCTTCAAGACATAGTTTAGTGGGCATGGTGATGTTGGGTATATGGTTGGACTTGATGATCTTTGAGGTCTCTTCCAACCATAATGATTCTATGATTCTAGGTGTCTGCTGGTACCTGGGCACAGCTCATTTACCCAGCAGCAGAACATCTTTAAGGTTCTTAACAGTAGGAATGCAATAACTCCCATTTTTGCCAGGTAATGACTTCCCAAAAGGAAAAAAAGTTTTTCTTTCCTGTTATTTTTAAATCCATCCCACTTTTTTATTTTTTTAATAAAAACGTTTTAGAGATCAACATGGGAGATGTCTTACAAGAGAGCTGTTTGCAGGATCATTGCTCTGCTAATGCTATCTGTTTCCCAGCAGAGTTGTTTGCTAAAAACAGTGGCTGTGAACACATTCAGACAAGCAAACTGTATGTTTCTACCACACTAGAATTCAATCCCAGCACACTGTCAAAGCAGGGCTGATGGCAGGCAACTAACTCGTTCCCTATTCCAGGCTGCTTGCTTCCAACAAGCTCATTTCACAGGATGGTTAACAGAGCCTCTCATAAGGATGGCTGCTCAAAGCACTTAGGGTGATGTTGTTTTAAAACCAAATCTATATTGATGTGGTTCACACAAGTAGTGTCATACAATGCCTGAGATTTAATATAGTTCCTAAGAAAAAAAATGGCTTACAAAGGTCAGTAGACTAGAACAAGACATGAAACCTTATATCAACATTCCTCTGTTTTTGAAAGTCCAATTACATCTCTTGATGCTGTGGGTATTTTCTCAAATACGATGCTTTCACACAACATTTTATTTACAGCAAATATGACTACACTTGCAGATTAATTTGCTGCGTAAAGATTTCACATGTGAGGTGATTAACTAGTATTCTTCCAATTCTTCCAGTCCTTGCACACCTAATATATCACCAGTGATATTTATGCGGTATAGGATTATTCCAACTTTATTTCCTTGCAGGGAAACCATGTGAAAGGGGGGAAAATAAATCACTTTATATCACCAGTTCAATGCGTATGTCCTGGTTTTATATGGTATGTAATTGTTTATTATATAAATATTTATAATGTAAGTAAATTAAAGATTTAACAAAGCTACTACAGTGAAGATATTTTTAAGCATTAATGATTAAAATGGAAGAGAGTTTGAATAATTCTCAAACACAGAACTTTTCCCTCCTGTTTTCCAAAAGTGCTTTCGATTTGGGGGCCATCACATTTGAACTTGCCCTAGTTGTTTCTACAACCATTTCTGAAAATCTCCTCTCTTTCCTGCCATAAAAGTCCTTTAACTTCATTACTGCTTGGATCCCTCGGATTCTTTTACAGGTCACTAGGTATCTAAACATAAACAGAACACCCATAATGTGTGGTTTGTCCTAATTATCAGAAGTAGTGAATATTGTGACAGTTGAATCATGAACCACATCTCTAACAGCATGAAAAACAGTAGCTCAATTAATTTGGTTGTATGTTCTTTCTGCAGTGTCTATTTTAACAAAGATACACACACAATCCCATGTCACTTGGTCAATAGAGAACAAGTCACCTGCCATTACGCTGCTCACGCTTTCACCCTCTACTTGCATTAGCAATTAAAAAGTATTAATTGAGCATATGAATTGCACTGAAGGTCAAGACCCATTTTAACTCATACTTAGCTATTTGTTAAGAGCAACCACTGAATTGTATCATCAGTATGGTATTTGTATGTCAAGTGAAAACATACCTTAAAATTGCTTTTGTCAACATCACCTTGTTGCATCAACTGCCTATAAATTGTACTTCCCTGTCACCATGGAAGAGCGACAGTGCAGAAACCCAGAGTGTCAATGGTGTCTACTAAGCTTCGTTCCAAGCACGTGGAGATAAGAACATCTCATCTGAAAATAATTATTTGGTTTTGACAATTTCCCTGAATTTTGAATTTTTACACATTGTCTCAGCCAAACATCATTTGGGATCCTTCAAGTATATGGAAGTTTGTCCACCAACAAATTCCTAAATGCTCTCACATATCTAAAATGGCTGTGTTCATAGCACAATTAGTTTAGGGTCAAAATTGCAATTCCCCCCTGCACTCTTGTGGGCAGTACAGGTGTTGAGGAGAGAACAATATTTTTAAGTGCCAAATTTACAAATGCCTCCTGAGATTTCGCACATGCAAAAAATCTAATTCTAATTGGTGGAGGGACACTTGTATTTGTCAGTCAAGCATTCATGCTTTCTATAGTCCATTTGCAATTGCATTTAACATGCTTGCTGAGCATATAAACATTGAATTCATAACATGCAATTCCCTGTAATTGCTGATCATCTCAGTGATGACCAGTAGAAAGGAGTGAGAAAATCAAAGAGGTTGCACTCCGATCTGTTGTGCTGAGTTCTGCCAAAAACATCAAGGTGGGTAAAAAAAGTGGAGGGAGGGGTGGGGGGAAGAAAGCTCACACAGTCATAAGAGAGAGATTTGGCCATAACAGGTGAGATATAGATATATAGAGAGATATATATCGCCAGTTACATGCAAATTAGTTGGTGTGTTACATTCAGAGTGGGAAAAGAAAAACCTGCATACACACTGAATACTTCTACCTTATGCCAGGGTCAAATCAAAACTGTTAAAAAATGTCAACACTCACATAAGGTACTGAGAAACAATTCTAAAAGGCCTAAAAGACCGTACCTTTTTCCTCCTTCAGCTCAGATCAAATGAGGTTACATGCTTACACAAGTCCTGACAGGCAAGTGCCACATTGGAGTCCCACTAGAACCAAGGTAATGGTGCTGGAAGACTGTTGAAGAGCTTCCAACATTTAGACTAGCAAAACAATGAAGACACTCGTACATTTTAAAAAAAGTTCATGCATGGCCTCAGTTATGTTGGAATATTAAACTTCTCCGTAGCCAACAGCCTGAGCTCCTGTCACAGCTACTTCATGGCAACTATAGGAACTGAATCATGAAGCATTCAGGGGAAAGCAGAGTCCCAAAAAAGCCTATGATTCATTCTACAGCGTCCTGTTACTTCAGGGGGGTGAGCACTATTACCAGCACTCATGACAGTGAGCAAGCCTGACTCGTCAACTCGATTTTTGCCAGCTCTGAACTCAGAAACCTGCAAGAAATCTTACTCATGGTTACAACACTCGTGGGCTTAGAAATTGGTAGAACTAATACAGAAACTGTTGGAGTTTAGCAGCAGTGGTCATCAGAAATAAGTGAAATATGCAATGCATTTACTGTTTAATGAATTTTCATGTTCTCTGGTTAGCTTGAGTCAGGCCCCAAAGGAACCTGACGGACCTTCTGCACCTACTTCAAGAGGCTTGACATAAGGACCTTTTTTAAGGATCTAAATGAACATAAGCATCAAAACAATGGTTCTGTCTATGCTTCAGAAGTAGCAGTTGAAACAGCCACGTTTTCATTTTATATGCTGTATTTCTTCAGAGTACATCAAGTTGTCAGACTTTGAAGACATGAAGAAAAACTATATGAAGAAAAAAGTCTTTTCCTGTAAATAGTAGAGAACTTTTCCAATAACTCACTACCATATCAATACTGCCCCCCTTACTGGTATTCCAGTACTGACAATGCAGTGCAAATTAAGAGATGTAACCCTTTCCATAGACAGAAGCGTACTTACGGAATTAGACTGAAGCTTCAGCAGG
>NW_009597501.1:81788-93711 GCF_000690535.1 Cariama cristata
CTTTAAAGAAGTTCCTCTAGAAAATAACAGAGATATAGATATAAATATATATACTTAGATGTATAATAGACATTTGAAAGGAATACATCTCCGACAGATCATCTTCCTTCACAAGTGGAGGCTGCAGGACAACTTGTGGACATTAACCATTTGCCACTGCTATCGGCTTTCCGAATTTCTACTTCAGGCAAGCTGTGAGCAACAGAAACCCCAAACTGCACGTTGTCCCTTCGTATTGGAAAGGGATGTAGAAAGCAGTGGCAGCAACTGGGCCCCTTTCCTCTGCCCACCCGAACAACTCAAGGCATGACCTTGATGTTGCAAGTTTCCAACTAATACTCCAAAAAAGAAAGTTATAGATACACACCCAATCCAAAAACATGAAAGTGAAGAAGGTTTCCAGGCAGTAAAGCTCAAATATCAAGTTCCTCACAGCTGGGCTGAGTGGATCTGAGGATCCTTCAGAGTCAGCATCAGGCATCACTGATGCACAAGCACAGCACAGTTTGAAGAGATTTGTGCTTAATGACACTCCTTGGAACTCATAACATAGAAAGAACCAGAGAAAGAAAGAAAGCCGGTCTGGAGAAAAATAGATTCCAGCCCACCTGCTTTTTGCACCTCTGTCCATAACTCTGGAAGCTGGTGCTTTTCTGTGCTGTTGAAACTGTCATTGAATTGATTGCTTCAGTTGCCAAGGAAACCAAAGGGATGGTGCTAACGGATACTATTTGGGACACTGACAAGCCTAGAAAATAATATTGTTTGACATGAAAAGCATGGTGTCACAAGTTAGTTAAAAGCTACCTTGAGTCTTAGCACAGAAAAGAAAGCTAGATAGGATTTTTTCCTTTTCTTCCCTCTGCCTTTTTTTTTTTTTTGTCAGATACAGCTTTACGCACTCCATACTGGTCCAACTGCCAGCATTACTTCGTAGTAATTTTTCTAGCTTTATTTCCAAACACAGAAGTTAGCTCAAACACAGAGTCACTCTAATTCTAAGCAGCAGAGTCCAGGCTTTTTTAAAAGCATCACACATGATGCAAAATAGGATTTGACTTTAGGAATGCTCTCCAGAAGTTAGAATTTTTAAGTCAAAGACATTTGATTTAAGACGCTTCCACCTTTGCTCTCATGAACGGTAAGTTATGGAAGATTTTCATAACAGATATGGCAGACCTCATAAACCAAACCTACATATTATAAATTATTATATTTTCAGGAACTTAAGTTTGTATTTTTAAAAAATCATTTAATTTATAAAAAAGACAGATATCCTAAAAATGTAAGAAACTATCAGGGAACTGTACATTATTTTTTCCTTTTCCACAAGCCGTACGTTCGAAGAATGAGTCATATCAAAAGCAACCATACAAGTCTGAACTTATACCAGTGAAGGATCAAGCTCCAGGCACATATTTATTTACAGAAGGCTTGAGGAGCTATTTCTGCACTGGAATGACAGATGACCCGTAGTCAGACACCTTGTTGCCATGGATATCTCACACCACCACCTTCTGCCTTGCTCCCTTCCAAGATCCTCCTTTGCATCCCTGTGGTCCAGTTACAGGAAGGTCCAGAAAATGAATCTTTAGGCTTATGATACTTGATTCAAAGTCTTTCGCCACCTGACATTCTCACACACACACAGAGATCTCTAAAGTTGTGTCTTATTGCTTTATTAGTGTAACACAGAAGTAATTGCAGAAACCAGCGCCCTTCTGTGCCAGATATGGGGGCTGGTGAGATAGTAGGAAGTCCTAGCCAAGTAACAAGAATTTGTTCCCAGGGGAAGGAAAGAGAAACAATATCCTGTGGCTGTTCATTCTTATGGGAGAGCCATTCATAGAGGTTATTCAGTGACAGAGCTCATAAGGCACATCCAAAAAACACCACCACTACAAAACAAAAACACAAAACCACACCAACCAAACAAAAAAGCGCAAAGACACAGGGAAGCGCACATTCCACCTGAGCACACAGAATCATGGAATTTCTTGAGTTGGAAGGGATCCATAATGATCAAGTAGCCCAAATCCCTGCTCCTTGCAGGTCTACTTAAAACTAAACCATGTGACTAAGAGCAGATGCTGACAGCCTTGGTGCCATGACCACTTCCCTGAGGAGCCTGTTTCAGTGACCAACCACCCTCCCAATGAAGAGCCTTTTCCTAAGAGAATCACAGAATGGTTTGGGTTGGAAGGGACCTTTAAAGGTTGTCTAGTCCAACGTCCCTGCAATGAACAGGGACATCTTCTGCTAGATCAAGTTGCTCAAAGCCCTGTCCAACCTGACGTTGAATGTTTCTAGGGATGGGGCATCTATGACCTCTCTGGGCAACCTGTGCCAGTGTTTCACCACCCTCAGTGTAAAAAAGATTTCTTCCTCATATCTAGCCTGAATCTACTCTCTTAGTTTAAAACCATTACCTCTCATCCTACCATGGCAGGCCCTACTAAAAAATCCATCCCCATCTTTCTTATAAGTCCCCTTTAAGCACTGGAAGCCTTCTCCAAGGCCTCCCTGGAGCCTTCTCTTCTCCAGGCTGAACAACCCCAACTCTCTCAGCCTGTCCTCACAGCAGAGGTGCTCCATCCCCCTGATCATCCTCCTGGCCCTCCTCTGGACCTGCTCCAAGAGACCCATGTCTGTCCTGTGCTGAGGACTTTAGATGGGGTCTCACCAGAGTAGAGAGGGAGAATCCCCTCCCTCGACCTGCTGGTCACGCTGCTTTTGATGCAGCCCAGGATACAGTTGGCTTTCTGGGCTGCAAGCATACATTGCCAGGTCATGTCCAGGTTTTCATCCACCAGTATGCCCAAGTCCTTCTCCACTGGAGAGGGCTGCTTTCAATCCCTTCATCCTCAGCCCAGATTGATACCATGGAGTGCCCCAACCCAGGTGCAGGACCTGGCACTTGACCTTGCTGAACCTCACAATGTTCACATGTGTGAACCCAATAGGAGGGATGGTTTCCAGACTCCCATTTTCCTGATATTGGGAACATTGGAGAGCTGTTTCAACCTCCACTGGTGGCCATAGCCTATGGAGCCTGAACATGTTCACCAGAAAGCTCTGCACCAGCAACAGCCCCACCACTCAAGACCAAGTAGCACAGAGTAGTCTAATACTGCTTTCTATCAGGACCTCTATTCTATACACCATCATTGCTGGCTAAGTACTTCCTACGCATTATCCCAGTCCAAACCATCAGATAGACTTTAGATGGGTTTCGCATCATCTCTGCAGTTGCAAATCTCTACATGACAGAGAATAATTATACCCTTTTTTTTTTCCTGTTGCATCAATGCCTCTACTTTGGACTCTACTCCAGAATCATACTTCTATTTATGCATGAAAAATGTTGCTCTTTCCTAATATAGCAGATAGGAACAAGGGTCTAACACAACAGCTAGGAAACATAGGATTCAGCAAGCTTATTGGAAGAAATACAGGACAAGAGTCCACTATACCATCCAAATAGATACAGGACATTAAAATCACATACAGAGCACTTCCACTGGCATGACCTGGTTGCAGACACTGGCCCTTGGTTATATTTCAAAACATAAAAAAACTAATTGATTAATCCTAGTGATTATTCTCCATACGAGCACAGAATTCCATTTCCAGAAAGATATCTCAATTTTACCCAGCCTGCGAGCATTAGAACTACAACCTATGGAGATATACCTATTTGAAGCAATTTCACTATGAGACCATTAGCATCACAGTTTAAGTGAAAAGAAAAAAAAGTTATGACATTTCCAAGTCAGCTCTAGGCAAAACATTTGAAGAAAACACCTTTCCACTACTGCCCAGTGCTGTTGTTCACCTTTCAGTCTCCTCTGAGGCCCCAGGATAGAAAGCTAAAAACAGTGTTCCTGACACTTTTACAGCTTGTGAAATTTAAATAGCTCTCTTTCTGGCCAAGATCGAAAGATTTTTATTTTTTTGTATTATTATTATTAGTCTCAGCACTGAAAATTAGCCCACTCCAATTAAGGTTTCAACAAGAAGTAATGTCTCCCTTCAGGGAATACACTGACATTTTAAATTAAGAAACATTCCTTCTAACAAGCCTATAAATCTTCCCAATTAACTGTATTCTCCACTAGTTTATGAGTCTTCTGTTCAATTTGACAGTCCTAATCTCCCAAGGGGTGCAAGGAAGGACAAGACCTCTGTGGAAGTTGCTTTCCATTTCTTGCAGTAGAAGGGGATACAGCCACCCTCACTGACCATATTTTTATTTGACACATCTGAGCCAAATAGCATCTCAAAGCCCAGGTACTTCTCATTTTTTTTCAGGTGATAAGGTTTTTAGTCAGCCAATAGCCCCCATGATACATTTCTCACTCTCCATAAAGAAGGTCTCTGTCAGCACCTCTAGAAACACAGCCAAGCGACTATCCCACTTCACACGCTTCTCCTCCATGGATTATTCTTCGAGACATGGCTTAGTGGGTTCAGCGGGCATGGTGGTATCAGGTATACGGTTGGACCTGATGATCTTTGAGGTCTCTCTTCCAACCATAATGATTCTATGATTCTTTTTCTAACCCAAGCTTTTAGGGAACACAGTCAAGGTCTGTCCTAGGAAGCAATGTCATGCAATAGTGCTTGGTGGTGCCAGGTGAGGTAGGCTGGAGGAGAAAGCTAGCACAAGCACATCTGTCAGCAATATATAATTTAACTTCCCTTTCTGTAATATAGACGGCATTTATTCCCTTTTAACACATTAAAAGGGTAGCTGAAAAGAACAGCTAAATAGGAGATAGAAAAGAGACATCTGAAATAGTGATAAACACAGAAGACTCCAAAAGGAGGGAAAAAGAGAACAGAATATATTGAGAGCCCTGCCTTTTTTGAAACACAGATGTCAAAAGCTATCATCCCGAGTTGGATAAGGCAAGCTGGAGTACTGCCTGACACACCGTAAAAACACAGCCAGCTGAAACACCACTTTGGTTAAGGGAGTGCGGTAAGTCGGAGACCGTAAGGTGCAGTTATTACTCTAGGGTACAACAATGTATGTACCTAAAGGGACCTACAAGAAAGCTGGAGTGACTTTTTACAAGGGCATGGAGTGATAGGACAAGGGGCAATGGCTTTAAACTGGAAGAGGGAAGAATCAGCTTAGTTATTAGGAAGAAATTCTTCACTGTGAGGGTGGTGAGGCACTGGCACAGGTTGCTCAGAGAAGTTGTGGTGCCCCATCCCTGCAAGTGTTGAAGGCCAGGTTGGATGGGGCTTTGAGCAACCTGGTCTGGTGGAAGGTGTCCCTGCCCATGGCAGAGGGGTTGGAACTGGGCGGTCTCTAAGGTTCCTTCCAACCAAACCGTTCTACGATTCTATGTCAGGTATCAAATGAGAAGTGTCTTACAGCTCCCTGGGAATGTGGTTAGCACAGAAATGGCAGAATGGTCCTCTGTCACAGCACAGCTTGTTACACTCCCTCTTTGGAAGGAATGGGTGATTATGTTCCCCATCAACACCTTTTCTTTGTTGGTTTGTTTTGGTGGGTTTTTTTTTGTTTATGTTTTTGAGGGGGTTTTTTTGGATTCTGAAAGAAAACAACCAATCCAATAAGCTACTGTTAGGAAAGATTGGTATAAGGTTCAAATCTTTGCCTCTGAGGACAGACAAGAGGAAGTCATGCTGACACCCTTTGCCCCACACTGAGGGATGCTGCAGGCACCCTCCTGTATATTCATTGATTCAGCTGCAAGTAAGAGCATTGATTGCTGCAAGTTGCAGTAATAAATTCCTGGCAAGCCACAAGCCTTGTGCCCTACTATTATGTCCAACTTCATGAGCTTCACTTTCTATTTTGTATCTGGATTTCTTTCTACTGCAGAGGCAAAGAGCTAATGGTCTTCTTCCACTTTCAAAGCTCAAGCAATCAACTAACCTTTAGACAACTCGTGCATCCAACTTGCTCCTCAGGTATAAGATGACCTTAGAGAGGCTCCTCATTGCATACAAAACATGTGTCTGTACACTCCTGCTGTCTGTGGCCATAATCCACTTTCTTGCCTATTTAATCCAAGCTATGCACTGAGGCAGACAACTGCTCTATGCCACACACCTGCAACTGCCATCCAGGGTGAAGGATTAACCACCGAGTAAGAAAAAAACAGAATAGGACAGGAAAGAAACATCAAGTATTTAGAGCAACAACACACAAACATGCAGCAAGAGACACAGAAAGTAAAGGAAACACAAGCGACAATGCTTGCCAACACCATCATGACAAAATCAAGATGACAGCATGTATATACACATATATATACACACACACTATGTATTCCAACGTAGGATAGACACCCACTTCCCAACACAATACCCAATGTCACTCATGCAAACTCCCCAGGGTCGGAGCAGCGTAGCCACAAGAGCACACCAAAGCACAAAATGGTGCCACAGCAGCACACGTCTTGCAGAGGTGGCTGTACCTCATGCTACTGCGTGGACACAGCCCCTGAGACCCCGTGGTCACCAAGGGGTTTTGCCTTCACTGTGGTTCATTTTCAGGCCACGGTACCACAGACTGAGCTCACAGACAGAGCACCCCATTTTGCTAATGTTTGTTAATTCTGCATTTGTCTTTTCCACTCATCTCAGGCCCTTCTGTGAGCACTCCAGACCCTTGGCTACAAGGGGAAAAACTCTGCTAGGCTTTCCTTTTGTACAAACTCTTCCAGGAGCAGGGCAAATGCATACAAGCAGGAGTATATAGTAATGTAAATTAACTATAATAAATAATGAGATCTTGAAACTCCATCCCAGAAAATAAATCCTTTGGTATTTATATTTCGATCTTCAAGTTGCACATCTTCACAGCTCTAGTCATACTTAGAGCCAGAAGGGCCAGGAAGTTGAGAAAACACATCCTCATGGGTAAGGATTATTAACATGGGTACAGACTGATGCTCATACAACAGAATGCTTTGGGACTGGAAGCTGTTAGCACCTTTCCTGGCCCATGACATAGAAAGCATTGCTCCCCCAGGTACAGCCTTAGGAACCAAGAAAATACTTCGGAGACATTTTTAAAAGAAAATTTTGCCATTTTAAAAGAAAAGTAGACCAAAATTATTTTCCCAAGCCTATTGTCCTGGGCAGAACTGGGGCAGGGGGGAGAAAGAAAGGGAAAAAAAAATAAAAACACCCACAGAAAAGAAAAAAACCAAAACACACCACAGGTCTGGAAAGGTAGGTAACAAAGGAAGCGAGTACTTCTGCAAACCCTTTAACCCACATTCTGAACCCAGCAGGTCTTAAGTCTGTACATCAGGGTTGCTCTGATGAGCATCTGTATTTAGAAGATGCTCAACTCAAACTAGTAGAGTCACACACATTAAGATCTCTCATAGAAAAAAAAAGAAAAAATCTCATTCCAGTAACAACAGAAATGCACCACCAGCTAAGTGGGTCTGTGTTTACAAAACCTTTAATGCTCAATTAGGTCTGTTTATCACCCTGCATAATTGTTGATCTTAATGCAGTTTTTCTATTGATCACACTGCAGCAACTGCTATTGCTGCTGTGTAAAAATCTGTGCAGCAATAGAAACCTTTCCACATCTGAACCCAAATGAGAGTGTTTGCCTCATTAGTCAGGAAACACCTTCATGCTCTAATTAATTCAGAAGAGGCAGAAAATGGATAACAGATGGCTCTACTCTTACAGAATCCATTAAAGATAAAAAAACCAAACAAACATGTTTGCTTGTATTTTCACTAAGAGAACACCTCTACGCATTTGCTAAGCATTTACCACCTCTCCTAGAGGTACAGACAGCATCTTTTATAGGTACAGTTCACTGATGTTGAACACAATGAAACCTCAGACCCAGAGGCAGATCACA
The DNA here is from genome assembly GCF_000690535.1 of Cariama cristata. Classification (NCBI taxonomy): domain Eukaryota; kingdom Metazoa; phylum Chordata; class Aves; order Cariamiformes; family Cariamidae; genus Cariama; species Cariama cristata. The sequence goes on from NW_009597501.1 coordinate 89,662, forward strand.
TGTGTGATTCATTGCTAGTTAAAACAACTATGGCCATTATAAACTCAAATAGAAAAAAGAATAATTCAAAATGAGTTTCTAGTTAATCACTACAGTGATTACAGTACCCAGATATGTTTCATTAGCCAAACACAATGCAAAGATTCAGTAACGTTCCAGCACATTTGTCCTTCATAACAACAAACCAAAAAAAAAAACATTTAAAAAACCCAACACATAAGAGACATAACATCTCTAGCAAGACAGGTCTGGAAACTACTTCTTAGGTCAGTCGGTCCTACCTCTTGTTAAAGTTTAAGCCTCATTTAAATAAGTAAATAAGTGAGGACAAAAAAACCCAAACACTTTCAAAGCAGCTGTCATCTGGATTGAGTCTTAAAGTGTAGTCTTCAAAACTCTACAATTTTGCATGGATAGGGAAATCAAGAATCAGAAAGTCTGTACAGCCTCTGAACAGTTGCTTTGGGGGACATTGCCCAACACCCACTATTCCCCTACGTAACAAGGAGGGAGCCACCGTACATTGCAGAAGTGCTTCGGACCTGTCTCACAGGGGAGAGATACACCAGGGACATGGCACATCTCCCTCTCAATGGTCAAAACAAGTGGAAGCTAAGTTAGCTTAAAATCATGTCCTTTGAGAAGGTTCTTCCATTTCCCTCTTGTCAGAGGCCCTTACCATTAAAAGGTGTTTCTGAAAGCTGCATGTGAAGCAATATGCTTATACAACAAAACTTTTCCCATCCCCAAAGTCATCCTAGCAAGTTCTTCCATTCATTGCGAGTTGCAGAGCCTGACCCTAGCAGACAGGACAGTGCTCTTGTGAGAGCTGGAAGGAGAACAGAGCAGCCTCTCTCCAGGTAGCCTACTTCTTTTGAAAATACACATGATTTAGAGTATATTATATGTTTACTGTTATTGCTTCCCATAATAAGTTACAAATCCCCAGGACTAGTCTCCAACCTTAACACGGAAATAGGGTGAATTGCTAAAAGTGATGCGATGGAGCAGAAGTATCACAGAAGGTTCCCAGATGTCCATGGCCTAAGGCCCAAGAGGTTGGGATTGCTCCATGCATCACAGATCGACTGATAACCACCTAGCCCATAGAAGCACTCAAAATAAAGAGAGAAAGAGGTGGCACAGCTAGTTGAAATAGTGTAAAACATACAGAAGAGAGACAAGTTGTATGGGTGCCAGCACCAAAGAACTCACCCGCAGTGAGTCCCTTCGGGACAAGGGGCATCCCTGGCACCTGCTGTTTATTTTTCCTCTTTCCTGATCTGGCAGCCACAGCGGGAACCACCCCAGGTTCCTCACAGATAGGTGCCTTGTATCTGACCATCAGCTTCCCTCCAGCTCTGGGAATCGTCCCTTCATCCCGTGCATTGAAGGGAGTCTCCCTCTCCAGGAATAGCTTTTGGAGGTGCTGCTGAACTCCTTAAAAACTGAATATGAATTCAGAGATACTAGTTCTTTGCTGGCTGGGTCTCAAGTAGTCTACCTCTTCTCTTCATCTGTTGCTGTCCCTGGGGGGGAGCTTTCCTCCCTTCGCTTTGGTCATAAGTGACACATCTGATGCAAACTCCAGTTCTGCCCACCCCACATTCATTTGCTCTCACTTCCATTATTTTATCTTCCCTTTGGTTTCTCGTTTCTTCTCTTGCCCCATCACACGCCCCTTCCACAGCATTCTTTCTACTGTGGCTAAGGCTAATTTGAGCAAACATCACAGGGAATGAGGGGGGGGTCATGAACTCCTAGTGCATTTGCCCACATGGAGCACCGGGTCTCCATCCTCCGTCTGCTGGTTTCCCAGCAAGAAGGGAAAGATTTAGCACCCCAGCTCTTCCCAAGCTCAAATATAAGAGTGTTCTGGTCTGAATAAGAATCATAAAAATGTCACTGTCTCACTCCTCACACATGCAGACACACCTGGGCTCTTCTTTCTTTCCACACATTTTTATGACCATTGAGGACTGCAACTTGATCTCAAGATTTGTTTTTATATGGGGTATGATGAGCATATATAACAGGAAAAACGAGAAGCAAGAAAAAGTGAAGCAAAAGCAGTAAGCCAGAGAGCAACATTTCACATGAGAAGTCTTTAGTTCTCCTGAAAATAATCTTGAGAGTAACTACCCCATCTTACACTAGCAAGTATGAAGCTTGCTACACTCACACTTCATCTCTCTCAAGGCAAAATTGTTCACTTTCCCCAATTTCTCTTAGACTGAAATGTAGCAAAAAATGCCTTCTTTGCCTCAATGTGCAGACAGAGCTATATCTACATGTTTAACAGAAAGGAACACTAAATCTTATTATTACTTGCAAAAACCCAGACAAGAAAAGTAAACAGGAATGATATTTTGATCTCCTTTGGCCTATTAAGCTGCCACTATAAAAGTTTCCAACTAGAAGCACAATCTTCTCTCCTGCTCCCTTTCCTCAAAACAAAATAGCAAAAAAAAAAAAGCTGTGAAAGGAAGTACTGACTTGATTTCATCAGGAAAGCATTGCACTTGTCCACACTGAGTAGCCCCTGCTATCGGAAATTTTAATAAGAAGGGCAGTATGTCACAAATACTTCTTGTCAAGAGAGGAAAAACAAACAAAAAGATGCTACATTGAAGGGTGCAAAAGGTGTTCTGAGATTTCACATTGAAACCTTAAAATTTCAAATTAAAACAATATTTCTTAAAGCAGAAGTGCTGTATCATTATTAAAGCTTCCGAAATCAATTCGCCATTGCCCTGGGGCTTGTTTATTAAGTTACAGAAGTGCAAGATGGATGTAAAACATCATTATAAAAACTTATGTGGATTTGCATAGAAACCAAAGTACCAAAGGAATCAGCTAGGACATAAATGACATGATGAACAGATTTGGGATTCCCTACCATGGACAAAAGAAAGCTTAATTTAGGAAGGAGAGCAGAGGGAAGAAGGGAAATTTGTGTGGCACGCTTAAAACAGTTTAAGGATGGGAATACTGAATATAAAGTAAAAGAGAGTCTTTTCTCTGAATAGCAAGAAAAAGCATATATACACAGAGAGAGACAATTAACTTTCTTGCTTTCACATTTCTGTGCTTCCCTAGGGAAGAAGTACTGAGAACCTAGGGAAATATTTTTGACCTATCCAGAAAGAGCTTGGAAAACTACAATTCCAAGTCTTACAAGATTACTTTTTAGACCATTGTGATTCATTTCATCATTTTTCCCCCCCACAAACTTTCATCAGGCCTTTGGCAGTAGGTCAACTGCCACTCATGAAAAGTCAGGAGACTGAGTCAAGGGCTCAAGAAGTCACAACCAACAAGGCCCAACTTTGCTCACACAGCGAGGTTTCTAAGCCACTCAGAAGGAAAAACAGGAGTCAGGACACCACTCAGGTTTCTTCATCACGAACAAAAGGAAGGTGGTTGAAGAATGAAAATGCACAAGGATGATGAAGGATTATCATCCGCCACCTCTCCCCCACACAACACACTTTTCAAAATCCTCCCAATATATACTCTGTGGATCTCATCCCAGCTTTTCCTCACGTACACCTCCCACACTGGCAGGTGCTTCCAGCGTTCTCCGCTGGATAGCTCGTGTTCTTCACAGCAACTCAACTCAAAGGGAGCTCAAGAAGGAAACATTAACAGTAGCTCTCATTCCTGGCACGTCACAAAAGAGCAGTCTGCTTTTGAGTCAGGAAACAAAGATGACAGCAGCTGAAACGCTGAAAGCAGAAGAGATGCTGGCTATGAAAGACAGGGGCAGTTTGGAACTGAAATTTGGTAACCTAAACTTCTACCCTTGAAAATGAGCATGTCGGAAATCCTAGTCAGTGGTCTTGATCATCTCAATACACCCAATCACATGAGAATCACTTGTGCCTAAGAAAATCAATAAGGTCTATGGCCGTAAGGTTTCTACATCTTACATCCCAAACACTAGGAGAACTGTGTGGGATTTAAATTATACTGGGAAATCAATGCTGCACAGCAGCACCAGGATCAAAGGAGTGTGCAAGAAGCTTGATTATCTTTTTTTGGGGGTGG